>NC_069505.1:85069410-85371927 GCF_027579735.1 Bombina bombina | reverse complement strand
GGAGCATGCATTTTCTCTAAAGGGCATTTCCTGCATTTCTGGATGTGAAGGAGCGACAAACCCAGTGCAATGATAGTTTTCTTACATTTACACTTTGTGCATGACAAAAAGTATTGGCACACACCCAAACAAATGAAACCACATATTTCAAAATGCTGCAAAAAATTGCCTGCAAAAAACCTTTATACTTGGGATCTTAGTCACACAATATGGCCAAATTCTGCTCAGCCAGTCACCACTTACAAGGTGTCCCAAAATAGACTGGTCCCAACGCTACAAAGTTTAGCCTTACTGGGCTGAATCATTCATTTCTAATTTTCTAAAAATAGAATTTCAACACTGCAGTACTATGGCCTCTAGTTACCAAGCTCCATAAAGAGCTTGATGACCCCTGTTTCTGGCGAGTCTTCAGACTCGCCAGAAACAGCAGTTATGAAGCAGCAGTCACAAAGACCGCTGCTCCATAACCTGTCCGTCTGCTATGAGCAGGCGGACATACATCGCCAGAAATCAACCCGTTTGAGTACCATTGGGTTGATTGACACTCCCTGCTGGCCGCGAGTCTTCAGGGGGAACCTAACAAAAACATTTTATATATGTATACACATATTGTGGGAGTGCTGCCAAAATGACCAAGGTTAATACAAGACAAAAAGTATTGGCACACACACAAATTAAACCACATATTTCAAAATGCTGCGAAAAATTGCCTTCAAAAAAACTTTTATACTTTTAAATAAAATTGGGATCTTAGTCACACAATATGGCCGTATTCTGCTGTTTTTTGTTAGGTGTGCTTTAAGGGACACTGAACCCAAATTTTAAGCAACGTTCTACATTTACTCCTATTATCACATTTTCTTTATTCTCTTTGTATCTTTATTTGAAATGCAAGAATGTAAGTTTAGATGCCGGCCCATTTTTTGGTGAACAACCTGGGTTGTCCTTGCTGATTGGTGATAAATTTATCCACCAATAAAAATGTGCTGTCCAAAAAATGCTTAGATGCCTTCTTTTTCAAATACAGATAGCAAGAGAACAAGACAAATTGATAATAGGAGTTAAATTAGAAAGTGACTAAGATTCCAATTTATTTTAAAAGTATAAAAGTTTTTTTGCAGGGAATTTTTTGCAGCATTTTGAAATATGTGGTTTCATTTGTTTGGATTTGTGCCAATACTTTTTGTCTTGTATTAATCTTGGTCAATTTGACAGCACTCCCACAATATGTGTATACATATATAAAATGTTTTTGTTAGGTGTGTTTAACCCTTTCGTGCCGGGGTTAACGTGTCTACATCGGAACAACTGTTCCAATGTAAACAAATTGAAATCTTGCAATCGTGCACGTGATCACGAGATTTCAATGATGGGATCGTGTCAGGGGGTGTCCCTATGATGCTAGGCACGCCCTCCAGACCGCAATCCCATCAAGGAAGCGCCAGTGGCTTCAGGAAAGCCAAGCGGTTAGGATGTTGTATTCTGTCCTTCGGCGCTAGAGCCCAGCAAAATTCGGACGGCATACAATGTCCTAATGGCGTTAAAAGGTTAACCAAACCCCTTTTGTATTTCTTAAATTAAGGGAGACTGACCAAATCCCTCTGGTTAAAGCACCCCACCCTGCTCAGGAGTGTCCTTGACAGTGTAAATTACACTTTGTGCTTTGTATTTTATATTACGCTAGACTTTAGATTACAGGCTCTATTTATCAACTTGCGGGACAGATGAGGTTTTCTATCATGAACCTTGTCTGCCTAGCTTCACAGCACAAGCTGCACAAGCCGCTAATCTCATTGGGATAATTGAAATCCAGCACACTTTAGGTGGCAGAGAGGTAAAGTTGCAGCAGTCTTAAAGAGACACTAAACACAAAAAATATATATTATGATTCAAGTAGAGAATACAATTTTAAACAACATTCCACTTTACATCTATTATCTAATTTGCTTGATTCTTTAGATATCCTTTGTTGAAGAAATAGCAATGCACATAGGTGAGCCAATCACATGAGGCATCTATGTGCATCAACCAATCAACAGCTACTGAGCCTATCTAGATATGTTTTTCAGCAAAGGATATCAAAATAATGAAGCAAACTAGATAATAGAAGTAAATTAGAAAGTTGTTTGAAATTGCATGCTCTTTCTAAATCATGAAAGAAAAAAAATGCGGGTTTAATTTCCCTTTAAGACAGCTGCTACTGAACTAGCAGTTCAGGCTCATTCATGCACACTTGCAGCTTAATAAATGGAGCTCTGTGTCCTTTAGCTTTTATTACATTTAAGCTTTGCACTTTCTTTGTTCTATTTTAATGCATTTACAACAGCAGTATATTTAGGATTGTGATATTACAAATTATATCTAGCCACAGAGTGGCCACACAATATATATTTTTTTTAAATCATGCACACAATTTACTAAAATGTGTATGTAGTTGTACTTGCAGTAGTTGGTAAAGGGGGTGAGGTTCTGCTTTTCCCAGCATTTGCTACAACTCCCGGGATGTTTTACAATAATGATGTTTACAAGTGTCATGGAAGGGGAGGAAGGAAGTGACCAGTGGAGTCCATCCAAAAGCATGGCATGGAATCCCATTATACCAGGCGGGTGGGGGGCTGGCCTGAACTCTCATTTACTTTACAAAGAAGAGATCCACAGGGTTGATAAAAGATGGCAGAGCAGCATATACTACTTGAGGAGGAAATTGTGCTTACATTTAAGTCATATGCAAGCACAATTTCTAAAATATTTTGTGTGGCCACTGTGAAATTCTTATTAAACGTTGACATTTTCTGTGCAATTTAAACAAATTTAAATCATACTTTGTATGTTTATGCAAATATTTTACAAATTACATTGCACTTTGTATTTGTTCTAAGTAAAATAAAACTAACAGCTTCAGAAAGTGGGATGGACAGAGTAGTCCACAGGATCTGTCTGAATCTCTCTCACAATTCTCATGATATACTCTAAGCATTTTACACCTTAAGGTCTCACCAATTTATCTCACCAGCTGTATACAGCTTAAGTTTGCTCAAAATTCACAATACACTATTTAACTGACAGGAAAGTAATATATACTAAAACTATCAGTATCAGGTGCACCTCTGTTAAAGGGACAGTGAAACCTCATTTTTTTACTTTCATGATTCAGATAGAGCATACATTTTTAAACATCTTTACACGTGTACTTTTATTATCTAATTTGCATTGTTCTTTTGGTAGCCTTTGTTGAAAAGCTTACTTCGGTAGGCTCAGGAGCATGCATTGCATTACAAGAGAGCTAGCTGCTGATTTGTGACTGCACATACAGTACTGTGCAAAAGTTTTAAGCAGGTGCAAAAAAAAAAATGCTGTAAGGTAAGAATTCTTACTAAAATAGAAATATCAATAGTTTCTTTTTTTTTTTATCAATTAACAAAATGCAAAGTGAGTGAACAGAAGAACAATCTAAATTAAATCAAGTATTTGTTGTAACCACCCTTTGCCTTCAAAACTCCATAAAATTCTTCTAGGTACATGTTTTTAAGGAACTTAACGCCTAGATTACGAGTTTTGCGGTAACAGGGGGTCCGCTCACTTTCCTACAGCGCTGGTAAGTTTTTATAAACCCGCGTTATTAGGCAAGAAGTGAGCGTAGAAGCAAAATTCTGCTCCCATACCTCACTCCAATACCAACGCTGCTTAAAGGGACACTGAACCCAAATTTTTTCTTTTGCGATTCAGATAGAGCATGCAAATTTAAGCAACATTCTAATTTACTCCTATTATCATTTTTTTTGTTCTCTTGCTATCCTTTTATTTAAAAAGAAGTGCATCTAAGCTTTTTTTCTTGGCTCAGACCTCTTGACAGCACTTTTTTATTGGTGAATGAATTTATCCACCAATCAGCAAGGACAACCCAGGTTGTTTACCAAAAATGGGCCGGCATCTAAACTTTACATTCTTGCATTTCAAATAAAGATACCAAGAGAATAAAGAAAATTTGATAACAGGAGGTAAATTCAAAAGTTGCTTAAAATTAAAACTCTATCTGAATCATGAAAGAAAAAATTTGGGGTTCAGTGTCCCTTTAAAAGCGTGAGCTGGTTGTACATGCTCGTGCATGATTTCCCCATAGACATCAATAGGGAGAGCCGGCTGAAAAAAAGCATAACACCTGCGAAAAAAGCAGAGAAAAAGACTCAGTAACGCAGCCCCCATGATTCCTATGGGGATACACATTTTATGTTTACACCTTACACCCTAACATGAACCCCGAGTCTAAACACCCCTAATCTTACATCGCCGCCACCTACCTACATTTATTAATTCTTATTCTGCCGCCCCCAACGTCGTCGCCACTATACTAAATTTATTAACCCCTAATTCTAAGTCTAACCCTAACATCCCCTATCTTAAATATAATTACAATACATCTAAATAAAACCTACTATTCATAACTAAATAATTCCTATTTAAAACTAAATACTTACCTATAAAATAAATCCTAAGCTAGCTACAATATAACTAATAGTTACAGCTTAGGGTTTATTTTTACAGCTAAGTTTGTATTTATTTTAACTAGGTAGAATAGTTACTAAATAGTTATTAACTATTTAATAACTACCTAGCTAAAATAAATACAAATTGACCTGTAAAATAAAACCTATCCTAAGTTATACTAACACCTAACACTACCCTATAATTAAATAAATTCCCTAAATTAAATACAATTAAATAAATAAATACAATTAGCTAAAGTACAAAAAAACAAAACACTAAATTACAGAAAAATTAAGCAAATTACAAGATATTTAAACTAAATTATACCTAATCTAAAAGCCTTATCAAAATAAAAAAAGCCCACCCAAAATAAAAAAAAACATAGCCTAAACTAAACTACCAATAGCCCTTAAAAGGGCCTTTTGCAGGCATTGCCCCAAAGAAATCAGCTCTTTTACCTGTAAAAAAAAAATACAAACAACCCCCCAACAGTAAAAAACCCACCACCCACACAACCAACCCCCAAATAAAACCCTAACCAAAAACCTAAGCTCCTCATTGCCGTGAAAAAGGCATTTAGATGGGCATTGCCCTTAAATGGCATTTAGCTCTATTGCAGCCCAAAGCACTAACCTAAAAAATAAACCCACCCAATACAACCCTTAAAAAATCCTAACACTAACCCCCTGAAGATTCACTTACAGTTTTGAAGAGCCGACATCCATCCTCAATGAAGCCGGGAGAAGTCTTCATCCAAGCGGCAAGATGTCCTTAACAAAACCGGCAGAAGTGGTCCCTCCAGACAGACAGAAGTCTTCACCCACACTTGCTGAATGAAGGTTCCTTTAAATGACGTCATCCAAGTTGGCGTCCCTTAGATTCTGATTGGCTGATAGAAATCAGTCAATCGGAATTAAGGTAGAAAAAATCTATTGGCTGATGATTGCATCAGCCAATAGGATTTTTTCAACCTTAATTCCTATTGGCCGCAATCTGACACTGATATAAATTCTCAGTTTGCAGAAAATTAAAATTAAAATAAAATGTTTTAACTACAATTTAACTTGCATTTGCCTCTATTTTAGTAATACATTTCTTTTCTGTCAGTTAAGTAGGTGTATTGTAAATTTTGATCAAACCTCACCTGCATACAGCTGTGAGATAAATCAGTGAGGTATGTAGGTGTAAAATGTTTAGAGCATATAATAAGAATTATGAGAGAGCTTCTGACATACCCTGGGAACTCCACTGTTCAGCCCAGGAATGTCCATGTCCTTCACATTTTGTAAAATGTTCAGTCTTATTTTACATAAAACAAATACAAAGTGCAGTGCAATTTGTAAAAGATACACAGAAATATACAATGTTGGATCCAAATTTGTTAAAGTTACACAGAAACTTTCAAAGCATAATCGGAATCCGTAAAATCACTGCTGTATACTGAATCTAAATGCATTAAATTACAAAATAAAGTGCAAAGCTTATATTTAATAAACCTTAAAGGACCTAAACTGAAGTCTAAAATAAAATAGTAAAATTGCCTGCCTAGAATTGTGTGAGATATCTGGCAGTGCTGGAGAATCATTTTAAATAATCTTATCTGTGCAGAGAGCTTTATGGGAGGTATTTCTTATTCTCTGGGACTTCCAAATTTGCACACTTTCTTCTTACACAATAATTTCTCTCCAAGCTGAAGTATCTTTGATCATCAGGCTCTTAGTATCTATTGTTTCTTTTTCATTTTAAATGTATCAAGAAAAGTTATTTGACTGACTATTGTCTATCTATCTGTCTTCTTTTTTCTTCAATTTAGCTAGAGAATGTCCTCAAAATCTTGAGTACCACGAATGTGGCTTCCCTTGTGGTGACAGTTGCTCCAACCCAGATAGTACACTTGCATGTGACCAACATTGTGTCGATGGTTGCTTTTGTCCAGAAGGTAACTCTAATTCACAGTCTTTAATACACTATGGGGTCAATCACAATCCTTTAGTTTAAGAGATATCAGCAAGCAGAGTTTTTGAGCTTGCCTGCTGCAAGATATTAAACAGTGATTCAATTGAAAAACGTTAAATTTAAGTAAACATAAAAAGAAACAGATTGTGTTAGAAACAGCAAACTTACTTGTTTTCTTGCTAAATGAGCACTTATAAATACCTCAGTGTAGTCACTGCCCACAACTAGATAAGAGAGCTACCATTACAGAACATGGGCAATAAACTAATTGTAGCTAATAGGTAGGTGTCTCCTAGCAACACTTCCAAAGACAAACAGCTAATTTGCCTTCCTGCAAAAGCCCCAACCTCATTTTAGGATTGTAAGAGAATGCAATATTCACTGCAAAAATGAAGTTAAAAAAAAAGCAATTAAAGGTCAAATCCTTTTAAAGTGCTAAATAATACATATTGCAATGATTTCTATTAAGTATAATCCACTGTTTATTGCCTTTTTATCATAACAATGAAATAGACTGTTTTAAATTCCTTTATTATTATTATTAATAATATATTATGATTAATCTCCATGATTTAGTTTGATTTTTTTATAACTTATATTACAATACATTGCTGAGTGTTTGTTTGTCACTGGCAGCGGCTGGCATACTGATTTCTCAATTGCCTGGTTGCAGGTTTTATCTTTAAAATGTATTATATCATATCTAATATATGTTGATTCTATCTGTCAAACAAAGGTAATAACACCACTTAGCGGTGTGCTATAGCAAAAATACAAAAAGGACAATATAAACAAACAAAATTCCTGGGTATAGAACTCCAGATCCGTAGGTCCCCCTGCACTCCAAACAAAAGTAGATCAAAAAAAATATCCTGAAAGACAGAAAAGGAGCTTATAGTGTAGTATTGTCAGTGATGTAAGCAGTATAAAACAGATGTCAACTCACATATGCGTTAGCACACACAGACTCACTCCCAGCCAAACCCCGCCGGTTACAAGGTGAGACATCCATCAATTGAGATTACCCTTGCACACTGCGTCAGATGAGGTGTCAGGGAGAATAGGCCAATCATATCCCTCAAAGTGCAAGCTTGTGACATTCAGAGACTAGATCCGATAGAAATTTCTCAAATCAAATATAAGAAGCTGCAGTCAACATGTTTTGGTAGAAAGCAGTGTGTAATTCATACCGCTCTAAAAGACAAATTTGTTTATATGGCCCAATGCAGCATTAGCAAATGCAGCAACATTCCAGTTCTAGATATCTGTTTTATCTTGCGCTGGAATGTTGCTGCATTTAAACCAAGAAATCTGTCTGTCAGAGCTGTATTTATTACACACTGCTTTCTACTAGCTGTTAGGGGCCTATTTATCATTATGCGAGCGGACATGATCCGATATTGCGGATCATGTCCCGCTGCCCATCAGTAAATGCCGACAGCATATGCCTCTCTGCATTTATCATTGCACCAGCAGTTCTGGTGAACTGCTGGTGCAATACCACCCCTGAAGATATGCGGCCAATCGGGCCGCTAGGTAGGGGGTGTCAATCAACACGATTGTATTTGATCTGTTTGATTTCCGGCGATGTCTGTCCGCAGCCTCAGAGCAGGTGGACAGGTTATGGAGCAGCTGTGTTTCTGGCGGAGCTTGATAAATAGGCCCCTTAGTCTTGATAAAGGCTCTTATAAAGGCCCGAACCACGTTGACTGCAGCTTCTTATTTTTGATTTGAGAAATTTCTAACGGATCTATTCTGTCAACGTCACAAGTTTGCCCTTTGAGGGATCTGATTGGTCTATTCTCCCTGACAACTCATCTCATGCATTGTGCAAGGGTAATCCCGATTGGTGGATGTCTCACCTCGTGACCGGTGGTGTTTGCCTGGGAGGGAGTCTGCCAGGCGGCTCCAAGGCCTCAGCTTGCCCTTGATAGCACTGTGTGTGCTAACACATGTGAGTTGACATCTCTTTAATACAATTTGTATGCTTACATCACTAACAATACTACACCATACACCACCTCCTTTTTTGTCTTTCAGGAAAAAAAATTGTGATTCTATCTGTGATTTATTAAAAAAAAGCAGCAATGGAAAAAGGCAGGAACAAAACTGCAGTGCACTTGACAGTGTTATTGTCAGTAAAGAGATATTCAGCTTCCCAGCTACTAAAAGAAAACATATTTGCAAAGCAAAAGAAGGGGCCAGATGCAGCAGCATAAATAGAACCACATGCATCCAAAAAAAAGTGTGACCTCCCAATCTTCCGCTTCTGAGAATGGAGCAGTGTCATTTCTTTGAGTTTCTCTTCATTGTGGTTGTGAGATATCATCTGGCCGACTGGAGAGTGCTTAGTTTGTTCAGTGTCTGAAGGTTACGGTAGGGCATCTCAGCTTCTGAGGTGTAGAGGTGTATGGATAATGAACAGAAGTCTGTTCCTTTTGATAAATGCTTATTATGTTTGGAGGCCTAAATTGTCTTACCTCTGCAATTTTGTTCCTCATGTTTAGAAAAGGCTTTAAAATGTAAAGACAAATTACTTGTTTCTGAGCCTAATGTCTCTCAGGATGATGCTGTTGCTGTTCAGGCAGTGCCACAGCTTTCTCCTCACACGTCCCAAGCCTCAACAGCTTCACATACATTGCCCTGCAGTTCCTCTCAGCCTCCTGGAGGAGTTTATTTGCCAATAGATTTTGCAGCACATATATCTTCTTTAGTATCTGCGGCTTTATCTGCTTTCCCAATGATGGGGAAGTGCAAGAGGAAATCTAAACATTTTAAGGTGTCTGTCCCGTCTGCTGCTGTGCAGGTTGACCTCCCTCATACGTCTGATGAGGAGGATACCTCGGTAGCTTCTGGTGGTGAAATCTCAGATTCAGACAGTATAAATCCTTTAACTGATTCTGAAGAAGTAAACTTCAGATTTAATTTAACAAATATTATGATGTTCCTTCCTCTGTGGAAGTGTTTCTTTTTCCAGACCATGTGTCAGAGATTATTGCACAGGAATGAGATAAGCCAGGGATACATTTCTCCCCATCTCCCGTTTTTAAAAGGATGTTTCCTGTTGCTGACTCCATTCGAGACTCATGGCACACTGTGCCTAAAGTAGAAGGGGCTATTTCTACTCTTTCTAAGAAAACCACAATTCCTATTGAGGATATCTTTTCTGTTAAGGATCCCATGGACGAAAAGAGGCTTATTTAAAGAAAATATATGTTAAGCAGGGTCTACAATGGCAACCTGCAGTTTACCACAGTAAGAAGTGAAGCATCTTATTGGTGCAATGCTTTGCCTGAATTGATTTTAGAGGAGACTCCATTGGAGGAGATCCAAGATAGGATTAAGGCTCTCAAACTAGCCAATTCCTTTATCACTGATGCTAACATGCAAGATGTCTGGCTTCACTGTCCTAGCCCACAGGGCTCTCTGGCTGAAATCTTGGTCAGCTGATGTTACCTCCAATTCCATGCTTTAGTCGCTACCTTACAAGGGGGAAGACCCTGTTTGGTCCTGGTCTTTTTAAACTAAGGGTGGAAAGAGGTTCTTTCTACCACAAGACAAGAAGAATAGACCTAAGGGACGGTGAGAGTTCTAATTTTTGTTCCTTTCGTAACTTCAAGGGTCAAAAGTCTTCCTCTCTCTCCTCCAAACAGTCCTCTTGGATGAACGGTCCTGCCCCAGGTCTGGGATTGGATGAAGTGGGGGGGCAGACTTTCCTTGTTTCGTCAAGCGTGGATACAAGATGTCCCAGATACTTGGGCTGTGGACATTGTATCGCAGGGTTACAAAATAGAATTCAAATATCATCCTCCCAGAGGCAGATTTCTCCTTTCAAGGTTATCTGCAGATCAGGTAAAAAAGAGGCATTCTTAAGCTGCGTTCAAGACCTTTCCTCCCTGGGAGTGATTGTTCTAGTTCCAGTGAGGGAACAGGGTTTAGGACTCTATTCAAATATGTTTGTGGTTCCCAAAAAAGAGGGGAACTTTTTGACCCATTTTAGACCTAAAGTGTCTCAACAAATTTCTCAGGGTACCATCCTTCATAATGGAAAACCATTTGTTTCATTCTTCCTTTGTTTCAAGAGTTAATGGTGACCATAGACCTGAAGTATGTGTCTCTTCATGTTCCCATCCAAAGGGATCATCACCAGTTCCTGAGATTCACTTTTCTAGACAAGCACTTTCAGTTTGTTGCTCTTCCGTTTGGCCTTGCCACAGCTTCCAGAAATTTTTCAAAGGTTCTGGGGGCTCTCTTGGTAGTTGTCAAATCTCAGGGAATTGCGGTGACTCCTTACCTGGATGATATATTGGTTCCAGTGAGGGAACAGGGTTTAGGACTCTATTCAAATATGTTTGTGGTTCCCAAAAAGAGGGAACTTTTTGACCCATTTTAGACCTAAAGTGTCTCAACAAATTTCTCAGGGTACCATCCTTCATAATGGAAACCATTTGTTTCATTCTTCCTTTGTTTCAAGAGTTAATGGTGACCATAGACCTGAAGTATGTGTCTCTTCATGTTCCCATCCAAAGGGATCATCACCAGTTCCTGAGATTCACTTTTCTAGACAAGCACTTTCAGTTTGTTGCTCTTCCGTTTGGCCTTGCCACAGCTTCCAGAAATTTTTCAAAGGTTCTGGGGGCTCTCTTGGTAGTTGTCAAATCTCAGGGAATTGCGGTGACTCCTTACCTGGATGATATATTGGTTCAGGCACCATCTTTTCAACAAGCAAACTCTCATACAGAAATCTTGTTGTCTTTTCTACGTGCCCACGGGTGGAAACTGAATCTGGAGAATAGTTGCCTTGTTCCAGCTACAAGCGTGTGTTTCTTAGGAGCCATCATAGATTCCCAATCTATGAAGATTTTTCTGATGGAAGTCAGAAAATCCAAACTTCTATCTTCTTGCCTCTCTCTACAGTCTACTGTTTGGCCATCAGTGGCTCAATGCATTGAGGTAATTGGTATGATAGTCACTTCCATGGACATCATTCTCTTTGCTCTATTCCATTTAAAACCTCTGCAATTATACATGCTCAGACAATGGAACAGAGACAATTCATATCAGTCTCAGGGGATAGATATGGACCAGTTGACAAGAGACTCTCTCTCGTGATGGATTTCTCAGGATCATCTGTCTCAGGGCACATGCTTCTGGAGACTCTCCTGGGTGATTGTTACCATGGACGTCAGCCTGCTAGGCTGGGGAGCAGTCTGGGACTCGTTAAAGTCTCAGGGCCTATGGACTCGAGAGGAGTCCTCTCTCCCCATAAACATCTTGGAGTTGAGAGCAATCTTCAATGCTCTGATGGCTTGGCCTCAATTGTCCATAGCCTGGTTTATCAGGTTCCAGTCGGACAACATCACCTCAGTGGCTTACATCAACCACCAGGGAGGAACTCAGAGTTCCTTGGCCATGAAGGAGGTGGCTTGGATTATTCAGTGTGCGGAAGATCACAATTGTCTTCTATCTGCCATCCACATTCCAGGAGTGGACAACTGGGAGGCGGGTTTTCTGAGCAGACAGACTTTTTATCCTGGGGAGTGGGCTCTCCATCCGGAGGTGTTCTCCAGGTTAACCCTCAAGTGGGGGGTGCCGGAGTTTGATCTGATGGCATCTCGTCAGAACGCCAAGCTTCCAAGGTATGGTTCAAGGTCAAGAGATCCCCAGTCCGCTCTGATAGATTCTCTGGCAGTTCCTTGGGATTTCAGTCTAGCATACCTGTTTCCTCCTTTTGTGCTCCTTCCATGAGTCATTGCTCATATCAAACAGGATAAAGCATCTGTAATTCTAATAGCTCCTGCATGGCCTTGCAGGATCTTGTTTGCAGACCTAGTGAAGATGTTGTCTCTTCCTCCTTGGAGGTTACCTCTGAGGAAGGACCTTCTAGCTTAGGGTCCTTTCCTCCATCCAAATCTCAGTTCTCTGAAGCTGACTGCATGGAAATTGAATGCTTAGTTCTGACTAAGCGTGGGTTTTCTGAGTCAGTCATTGATACCATGCTTCAGGCTCGCAAGCCTGTTACTCATAAAATTTACCATAAGGTATTGCGTAAATACCTTTATTGGTGTGAAGTGAAGGGCCATTCTTGGAGTAGGGTCAGTCAGGATTCCTAGAATTTTGTCTTTTCTCCAGGATGGTCTGGAGTAAGGGTTGTCAGTCAGTTCTCTGAAAGGTCAGATTTCTGAATTATCTATTCTTTTACATAAGCGTCTGGCAGATGTGCCAGATGTTCATTCCTTTTGTCAGGCCCTGTTGCTCCACCTTGGAGCCTTAAACTAGTTCTTAGATTTTTGCAGCAGGCTCCGTTTGAGCCAATGCATTCCATAGAAATTAAGCTGTTATCTTGGAAGGTTTTGTTTCTTATTGCTATTTCTTCTGCTCAGAGAGTTTCCGAACTCTCGGCCTTGCAGTGGGATTTGCCTTACCTTATTTTTCATGTGGATAAACTGGTCCTTTGTACTTAATTGGGGTTTCTCCCTAAGGTAGTTTCGGATAGGAATATTAATCAGGAAATTGTTGTTCCTTCTCTTTGTCCAAATCCTTCTTCTCATAAGGAAGGTCTGTTGCATAACCAAAATGTTGTGCATGCTCTCAAATTTTACCTACACGCTACTAAGGATTTTTGCCAGTCTTCTGTCCTGTTTGTTTGTTTCTCTGGAAAGCATAAGGGTCAAAAGGCTACTTCTACTTCTCTTTCCCTCTGATTGATAAGTATAATTCATTTTGCTTATGAGACTTCTGGACAGCAGCCTCCTGAGAGAATTACAGCTCACTCCACTAGGCCTGTCTCTTCTTGGGCTTTCTAAAATGAAGCTTCTGTGAAACAGATTTGCAAGGGGTCAACATGGTCCTCTCTGTATACTTTTCTTTCATGTAATTAGCAAGAGTCCATGAGCTAGTCACGTATGGGATATACATTCCTACCAGGAGGGGCAAAGTTTCCCAAACCTCAAAATGCCTACAAATACACCCCTCACCACACCAACAAATCAGTTTTACAAACTTTGCCTCCTATGGAGGTGGTGAAGTAAGTTTGTGCTAGATTCTACGTTGATATGCGCTCCGCAGCAGGTTGGAGCCCGGTTTTCCTCTCAGCGTGCAGTGAATGTCAGAGGGATGTGAGGAGAGTATTGCCTGTTTGAATTCAATGATCTCCTTCTACGGGGTCTATTTCATAGGTTCTCTGTTATCGGTCGTAGAGATTCATCTCTTACCTCCCTTTTCAGATCGACGATATACTCTTATATATATACCATTACCTCTGCTGATTTTCGTTTCAGTACTGGTTTGGCTTTCTACAAACATGTAGATGAGTGTCCTGGGGTAAGTAAGTCTTATTTTCTGTGACACTCTAAGCTATGGTTGGGCACTTTTTTAATAAAGTTCTAAATATATGTATTCAAACATTTATTTGCCTTGACTCAGGATGTTCAACATTCCTTATTTTCAGACAGTCAGTTTCATATTTGGGATAATGCACTTGAATCAATTATTTTTCTTACCTTAAAAAATTTGACTTTTTTCCCTGTGGGCTGTTAGGCTCGCGGGGGCTGAAAATGCTTCATTTTATTGCGTCATTCTTGGCGCAGACTTTTTTGGCACAAAAAAATCTTTTCTGTTTCCGGCGTCATACGTGTCGCCGGAAGTTGCGTCATTTTTTGACGTTCTTTTGCGCCAAAAATGTCGGCGTTCCGGACGTGGCGGGATTTTTGGCGCCAAAAACATTTAGGTGCCAAATAATGTGGGCGTCTTATTTGGCGCTAAAAAAATATGGGCTTCGCTTTTGTCTCATTAAGTCTCATTTTTCTTTGCTTTTGATTGCTAGAAGCTTGTTCCTTGGCATTTTTTCCCATTCCTGAAACTGTCATTTAAGGAATTTGATCAATTTTGCTTTATATGTTGTTTTTTCTCGTACATATTGCAAGATGTCTCACGTTGCATCTGAGTCAGAAGATACTTCAGGAAAATCGCTGTCTGGTGCTGGAACTACCAAAGCTAAGTGCATCTGCTGTAAACTTTTGGTAGCTGTTCCTCCAGCTGTTGTTTGTATTAATTGTCATGACAAACTTGTTAATGCAGATAATATTTCCTTTAGTAATGTACCATTACCTGTTGCAGTTCCATCAACATCTAATGCTCAGAATGTTCCTGATAACATAAGAGATTTTGTTTCTGAATCCATCAAGAAGGCTATGTCTGTTATTCCTCCTTCTAGTAAACATAAACAATCTTTTAAAACTTCTCTTTATACAGATGAATTTTTAAATGAACATCATCATTCTGATTCTAATGACTCTTCTGGTTCAGAGGATTCTGTCTCAGAGGTTGATGCTGATAAATCTTCATATTTATTTAAAATGGAATTTATTCGTTCTTTACTTAAAGAAGTACTAATTGCTTTAGAAATTGAGGATTCTGGTCCTCTTGATACTAAATCTAAACGTTTAGATAAGGTCTTTAAATCTCCTGTGGTTATTCCAGAAGTTTTTCCTGTTCCTGGTGCTATTTCTGAAGTAATTTCCAGATAATGGAATAATTTGGGTAATTCATTTACCCCTTCTAAACGTTTTAAGCAATTATATGCTGTGCCGTCTGACAGATTAGAATTTTGGGACAAAATCCCTAAAGTTGATGGGGCTATTTTTACCCTTGCTAAACGTACTACTATTCCTACGTCAGATGGTACTTCGTTTAAGGATCCTTTAGATAGGAAAATTGAATCCTTTCTAAGAAAAGCTTATCTGTGTTCAGGTAATCTTCTTAGACCTGCTATATCATTGGCTGATGTTGCTGCAGCTTCAACTTTTTGGTTGGAAACTTTAGCGCAACAAGTAACAGATCATGATTCTCATAATATTATTATTCTTCTTCAACATGCTAATAATTTTATCTGTGATGCCATTTTTGATATTATCAGAGTTGATGTCAGGTTTATGTCTCTAGCTATTTTAGCTAGAAGAGCTTTATGGCTTAAAACTTGGAATGCTGATATGTCTTCTAAATCGACTCTACTTTCCATTTCTTTCCAGGGTAACAAATTATTTGGTTCTCAGTTGGATTCTATTATATCAACTGTTACTGGTGGGAAAGGAACTTTTTTACCACAGGATAAAAAATATAAGGGTAAAAACAGGGCTAATAATCGTTTTCGTTCCTTTCGTTTCAACAAATAACAAAAACCTGATCCTTCATCCTCAGGAGCAGTTTCAGTTTGGAAACCATCTCCAGTCTGGAATAAATCCAAGCCTTCTAGAAAAGCAAAGCCAGCTTCTAAGTCCACATGAAGGTGCGGCCCTCATTCCAGCTCAGCTGGTAGGGAGCAGGTTACGTTTTTTCAAAGAAATTTGGATCAATTCTGTTCACAATCTTTGGATTCAGAACATTGTTTCAGAAGGGTACAGAATTGGTTTCAAGATAAGACCTCCTGCAAAGAGATTTTTTCTTTCCCGTGTCCCAGTAAATCCAGTGAAAGCTCAAGCATTTCTGAAATGTGTTTCAGATCTAGAGTTGGCTGGAGTAATTATGCCAGTTCCAGTTCTGGAACAGGGGCTGAGGTTTTATTCGAATCTCTTCATTGTACCAAAGAAGGAGGATTCCTTCAGACCAGTTCTGGATCTAAAAATGGTAACTGTAAGGACTATCTTGCCTTTTGTTCAGCAAGGGCATTATATGTCCACAATAGATTTACAGGATGCATATCTGCTTATTCCGATTCATCCAGATCATTATCAGTTCCTGAGATTCTCTTTTCTGGACAAGCATTACCAGTTTGTGGCTCTGCCGTTTGGCCTAGCTACAGCCCCAAGAATTTTTACAAAGGTTCTCGGTGCCCTTCTGTCTGTAATCAGAGAACAGGGTATTGTGGTATTTCCTTATTTGGACGATATCTTGGTACTTGCTCAGTCTTTACATTTAGCAGAATCTCATACGAATCGACTTGTGTTGTTTCTTCAAGATGATGGTTGGAGGATCAATTCACTAAAAAGTTAATTGATTCCTCAGACAAGGGTAACCTTTCTGGGTTTCCAGATAGATTCAGTGTCCATGACTCTGTCTTTGACAGACAAGAGACGTCTAAAATTGATTTCAGCTTGTCGAAACCTTCAGTCACAATCATTCCCTTCGGTAGCCTTATGCATGGAAATTCTAGGTCTTATGACTGCTGCATCGGACGCGATCCCCTTTGCTCGTTTTTACATGCGACCTCTTCAGCTCTGTATGCTGAATCAATGGTGCAGGGATTACACAAAGATATCTCAATTAATTTCTTTAAAACCGATTGTACGACACTCTCTAACGTGGTGGACAGATCACCATCGTTTAATTCAGGGGGCTTCTTTTGTTCTTCCGACCTGGACTGTAATTTCAACAGATGCAAGTCTTACAGGTTGGGGAGCTGTGTGGGGATCTCTGACGGCACAAGGAGTTTGGGAATCTCAGGAGGTGAGATTACGATCAATATTTTGGAACTCCGTGCAATTTTCAGAGCTCTTCAGTCTTGGCCTCTTCTGAAGAGAGAATCGTTCATTTGTTTTCAGACAGACAATGTCACAACTGTGGCATACATCAATCATCAAGGAGGGACTCACAGTCCTCTGGCTATGAAAGAAGTATCTCGAATTCTGGTTTGGGCGGAATCCAGCTCCTGTCTAATCTCTGCGGTTCATATCCCAGGTATAGACAATTGGGAAGCAGATTATCTCAGTCGCCAAACGTTGCATCCGGGCGAATGGTCTCTTCACCCATAGGTATTTCTTCAGATTGTTCAAATGTGGGAGCTTCCAGAAATAGATCTGATGGCGTCTCATCTAAACAAGAAACTTCCCAGGTATCTGTCCAGATCCCGGGATCCTCAGGTGGAAGCAGTGGATGCATTATCACTTCCTTGGAAGTATCATCCTGCCTATATCTTTCCGCCTCTAGTTCTTCTTCCAAGAGTAATCTCCAAGATTCTGAAGGAATGCTCGTTTGTTCTGCTGGTAGCTCCGGCATGGCCTCACAGGTTTTGGTATGCGGATGTTGTCCGGATGGCCTCTTGCCATCCGTGGACTCTTCCGTTAAGACCAGACCTTCTGTCGCAAGGTCCTTTTTTCCATCAGGATCTCAAATCCTTAAATTTAAAGGTATGGAGATTGAACGCTTGATTCTTGGTCAAAGAGGTTTCTCTGACTCTGTGATTAATACTATGTTACAGGCTCGTAAATCTGTATCTAGAAAGATATATTATAGAGTCTGGAAGACTTATATTTCTTGGTGTCTTTCTCATCATTTTTCTTGGCATTCTTTTAGAATTCCGAGAATTTTACAGTTTCTTCAGGATGGTTTAGATAAAGGTTTGTCCGCAGGTTCTTTGAAAGGACAAATCTCTGCTCTTTCTGTTCTTTTTCACAGAAAGATTGCTAATCTTCCTGATATTCATTGTTTTGTTCAAGCTTTGGTTCGTATAAAACCTGTCATTAAGTCAATTTCTCCTCCTTGGAGTTTGAATTTGGTTCTGGGGGCTCTTCAAGCTCCTCCTTTTGAACCCATGCATTCATTGGACATTAAATTACTTTCTTGGAAAGTTTTGTTCCTTTTGGCGATCTCTTCTGCCAGAAGAGTCTCTGAATTATCTGCTCTTTCTTGTGAGTCTCCTTTTCTGATTTTTCATCAGGATAAGGCGGTGTTGCGAACTTCTTTTGAATTTTTACCTAAGGTTGTGAATTCCAACAACATTAGTAGAGAAATTGTGGTTCCCTCATTATGTCCTAATCCTAAGAATTCTAAGGAGAAATCGTTGCATTCTTTGGATGTTGTTAGAGCTTTGAAATATTATGTAGAAGCTACTAAGTCTTTCCGAAAGACTTCTAGTCTATTTGTTATCTTTTCCGGTTCTAGAAAAGGCCAGAAAGCTTCTGCCATTTCTTTGGCATCTTGGTTGAAATCTTTAATTCATCATGCCTATGTCGAGTCGGGTAAAACTCCGCCTCAAAGGATTACAGCTCATTCTACTAGGTCAGTTTCTACTTCCTGGGCGTTTAGGAATGAAGCTTCGGTTGATCAGATTTGCAAAGCAGCAACTTGGTCCTCTTTGCATACTTTTACTAAATTCTACCATTTTGATGTATTTTCTTCTTCTGAAGCAGTTTTTGGTAGAAAAGTACTTCAGGCAGCGGTTTCAGTTTGAATCTTCTGTTTATGTTTTTCATTAAACATTATTTTGGGTGTGGATTATTTTCAGCAGGAATTTTCTGTCTTTATTTTATCCCTCCCTCTCTAGCGACTCTTGCGTGGAAAGATCCACATCTTGGGTAGTCATTATCCCATACGTCACTAGCTCATGGACTCTTGCTAATTACATGAAAGAAAACATAATTTATGTAAGAACTTACCTGATAAATTAATTTCTTTCATATTAGCAAGAGTCCATGAGGCCCCTCCCTTTTTTGTGGTGGTTATGATTTTTTTGTATAAAGCACAATTATTCCAATTCCTTATTTTATATGCTTTCGCACTTTTTTCTTATCACCCCACTTCTTGGCTATTCATTAAACTGATTTGTGGGTGTGGTGAGGGGTGTATTTGTAGGCATTTTGAGGTTTGGGAAACTTTGCCCCTCCTGGTAGGAATGTATATCCCATACGTCACTAGCTCATGGACTCTTGCTAATATGAAAGAAATGAATTTATCAGGTAAGTTCTTACATAAATTATGTTTTTCCAAATTTTTCAAATTTGATACTTTTGCCTCGGGTGAGGCCTCTTTTAGGAGAAAGGTTCTTCAAGCGGTGGTGCCTTCTGTTTTGGTTTGCCTGTCTTGTTCTCCCTCCCTGTTCATTTTGTGTCCTCTAGCTTGGGTATTGGTTCCCACTAGTAATTAGAATGATGTTGTGGACTCTCCATGTCTTAGGAAAGAAAATAAAATTAATGCTTACCTGATAAAAAAGTCTTTATTTCCAGATATGGTGAGTCCATGACCCCACCCTTAATATTTGACAATCATTTTTTACTAAATTGTAGGCACCTCTACACCTTTGTGTTATCTTCTTTTTCCATTTCCCTTTGGCTGAATGACTGGGGGTTATGGGTAATGGAAGTGACACTTAACAGCTTTGCTGGGGTGCTCTTTGCCTCCTCCTATTGGCTAGGAGTGAATATCCCACTAGTAATTGGAATGACGTTGTGGACTCTCCATGTCCGGAAATAAATTTATCAGGTAAGCATAAATTTTATTTTTTAAGATTTTTTTTGGCAAAATACTTAGCCAAAAGGGCTTTTGGGATCTTAGCCTCCTGTGATAACAAGTTCTCTCTGACCCTATCTTTCAACATTGCAGAGGTGCTCCCCACATACTGAAATTTGCAAATATTACACATTATTAGATAAACAAGATAAGTTGATTTACAAATAATATGTCTGTAGATATTTGTTTTTGTCTGTTTTGACTTAAATGTGTTAACAATTTTAGCATAGCTACAATTTTTGCATGGAGTACCACCACACTTGTAAAAACCTGGTTTCTCTTGTAAGGTGTATCCAGTCCACGGGTTCATCCATTACTTGTGGCATATTCTCCTTCCCAACAGGAAGTTGCAAGAAGACACCCACAGCAGAGCTGTCTATATTGCTCCTCCCCTAACCCCCACCCCCAGTCATTCTCTTGCAACTCTCGACAAGATAGGAAGTATCAAGAGATATGTGGTGACTTAGTGTAGTGTTACCTTCAATCAAGAGTTTGTTATTTTTAAACGGTACCGGTGTTGTACTGTTTTACTCTCAGGCAGAAATTAGAAGAAGAATTCTGCCTGGAGGTTGATGATCTTAGCGGTTTGTAACTAAGGTCCATTGCTGTTCTCACACATAACTGAAGAGTATGGGAAAACGTCAGTTGGGGGAATGGTCTGCAGATTACCTGCTTTGAGGTATGTTCAGTATTTTTATTTCTAGAGAGGTGAATAAGTTCTAGAAAATGCTGACAGAGCCTTGTGTATTTGAGGTAAGCTTGATGCAGTGATTTAACAACGACTGGGATCATGCTTACAAAACAGGGTAATACTCATGTTAATATTACTTAGTGACAAAACGTTTACATGTTTTCATAAATAGGACGTTTTTTCTCTGAGGGAGATAAATCTTTATTTGGGGCCTAGTTTTCCACATGGCTAGTCAGATACTCCTAGGAGTATTTTCTTAAGGCCCCTCTGACATCCAGTACATGGTGGGAGGGGCCTATTGTCACGCTCTAGATGCGCAGTTTCCTTCAGACTGAGAAATCCAGCTTCCCTAGAGGAGTCCTTTGGCATCTGAGGACCATTATAAAGGGTTTATTCCTTCACTAAATCGTATTTGAGGGCAGGTAGGAGCCTCAGCAGAGCTGTGGCAAGGTGCTCAACTGTCTTTTACCGGTAGTTGATGTTTTTTTAAATCTGGTTTGGGGGCTAAGAGGTTAACCATCCATTTGCAAGTGGGTGCAATGTTGCTTTAGTCCCTTACACACACTGTAAAAATTTTGAAGACTTTACTATATTTTTACACTGTTTTACAGTTTAAGTGGTCCTCTCAATTAAGTTTTATCTTAGTATATTTCCAATGGTCTTAGATCTATGTGTAATATAGTTAAAATGTTCTAAAAACCTGTAAGATTCAATTTCCAGAGTAACTAGTCGCTTATAAATGATATTACAAATATTACAATATCTCTAAATTGCTTACTATAGGTGGTAAAAAAAGGATGCCAGATGGAATATACCCAAGGGTGTTAAGGGAATTTAGCACTGTTATAGACAAACCTCTACTCTTAATTTTTCAAGACTCATTATCCTCAGGCATGGTACCCCAGGATTGGCGTAAAGCTGATGTGGTGCCACTCTTCAAAAAGGGAAGCAGGGATGATCCAGGAAGCTATAGACCTGTTAGTCTGACATCAATAGTGGGGAAGATATTTGAAGGGATTATAAGGGATTATATATATATATTCGTGTAAACAAGATTATGAGTTCTAATCAGCATGGTTTTAGGAGAAGTAGATCATGTCAAACTAATCTAATTAGATTCTACAAGGAAGTAAGTAAAAATATAGATAAAGGGGGATCAGTTGATGTGATATACTTAGATTTTGCAAAGGCATTTGATACAGTGCCACATGAGAGATTAATGCACAAAATAAAGGGACTGGGAATAGCTAAAAATGTTAGCTCATGGATAAATAACTGGATAAAAGATAGGGAGCAACGAGTAGTAGTAAATGGATCATACTCAGATTGGACAAAGGTAATCAGTGGAGTCCCCCAGGGATCAGTACTGGGCCCCGTTCTTTTTAATATTTTTATAAATGACTTGGAGCAAGGATTAAATAGCGACATCTCTATTTTTGCAGATGATACTAAGTTAAGTAAGGTCATTAGGTCAGAGCAAGATGAACTTTCATTACAAAGGGATCTGCAAAAATTAGAAGTATGGGCAAGTAAATGGAAAATGAGATTTAATACGGAAAAATGCAAGATTCTACATTTTGGAAATAAAAATAAGCAGGCAACATATTTTACATGGGACAAGACTTAGCTAAACAGAGGAGGAAAGGGATTTGGGAGTAGTAATAGATAACAAGCTAAAGATGGGTGCACAATGCAGGGCAGCGGCTTCAAAGGCTAATAAGATACTAGCATGTATTCAAGGGAGGAAAGCATAATTATGTCACTATATAAAGCCCTGGTAAGACCTCACCTTGAGTATGGAGTGCAGTTCTGGGGACCGATCGCAAAAAAAGATATTGCAGAACTAGAAAAAGTTCAGAGAAGGGCCACAAAGCTAATAAGGGGATTAGAGAAATTAACCTATGAGGAGAGGCTAGCCAAACTGGGTCTGTTTTCTTTAGAAAAAAGGTGCTTGAGAGGTGACATGATTACTTTATATAAATATATTCAAGGCCCATATTCAGAGATGGCAGAAGCTCTGTTTATTCCAAGAAAATTGTTTCTGACAAGAGGTCACAATTTAAGGTTGGAGGAAAGGAGATTTAATCTCCTGCAACAGAATTTTTTTTTCATTGTAAGAGCAATAAAATTGTGGAACTCATTACCGAAGGAGGTAGTGAATGCCAATACCCTAGATACATTTAAAAATAGTCTGGATACATTTCTGTATATAAACAAAGTTCATGGATATGATTGCTAGTATTAAATGAGTCACCTTTTAGTGGGGTTATTTAAAGGGACACTGTACCCACATTTTTTCTTTTGTAATTCAGAAAGACCATGCAATTTTAAGCAACTTTCTAATTTACTCCTATTATCAATTTTTCTTCATTCTCTTGCTATCTTTATTTGAAAAAGAAGGCATCTAAGATTTTTTTTTGTTTCAGTACTCTGGACAGCAATTTTTGAATTTATCCACCAATCAGCAAGGACAACCCAGGTTGTTCACCAAAAATGGGCCGGCATCTAAACATATTCTTGCATTTCAAATAAAGATACCGAGAGAATGAAGAAAAGTTGATGATAGGAGTAAATTAGAAAGTTGCTTAAAATTTCATGCTCAATCTGAATCATGAAAGAAAAAATTTGGGTACAGTGTCCCTTTAAGCTTAACTGAAGCTTTTTGTAAGTATTTTAGATTTGTATAGGTTGAACTCGATGGACTTCAGTCTTTTTTCAACCTTATCTACTATGTTACTATGTTACTTTCTATTTTTTTTTCTCTCATTATCTGATCACTTATTTCTATTCATTTTAGTTATCTGTTCTGATATCTATGATATGCTGTTAATTTTTTTTTTTTTTAAATATCCATCCAGACTTGTGCATCTTCTGTACTTCATCTATTCATATAGTACATGAATAAAGAGACACCACACATCTATAGTAACAAAGATATGACCCTTTTTCCATTCAACATTTTCTAAAAGGTGAAGTGTCTTTTAAAAATCGAAGTAAAATTTGTAGCACAGTTTGTAGTTGTACATCAACCCATTCTCTCAAACCTTCTCCTAGAGACCCTATAGCTGAAATTATGAGCCTACCTGGGCGGTTCACCAGATACTTAAGTGGAAGTGTTCTTGAAAAATCAGGTAGATGATATTCACTCTATTTTAGACATGTGCGACACTAAAAAATTTGTTTAGATTTGTTTCGTTTTCATTAGTTAAATAAATAATTTTATTTTTTCAAATTAGTTTAGTTAAGGTTAAAAAAAATTGTTTTGGCAAATTAGTTATGTTAAGTTAAATCAT
Source organism: Bombina bombina (assembly GCF_027579735.1). Taxonomy (NCBI): domain Eukaryota; kingdom Metazoa; phylum Chordata; class Amphibia; order Anura; family Bombinatoridae; genus Bombina; species Bombina bombina. The sequence goes on along the minus strand of NC_069505.1, from coordinate 85,348,281 downwards.
TTTTTTGGATCCTTTCGTTTTTTTTCGGATCCATTTTTTTATTCATATGCATTATTCTATTCTGAAATTTGCAATAGAAAAATACATATGAATAAAGAATGGATCCGAAAAAACGAAAGGATACAAAAAAATTATTTAATTTAATATAACTAATTTGCCGGTGATTGCCGAAACAAAATTATCTAAAACCATTCGCCAACACTAAATAAAGCTATTAACCCCTAAACCGACATTCACTGACATCGACGACACTAACTACACACTAAATAACACTAAATAAACCTATTAACCACTAAACCGCTGTTCCCAAACATTGCCAACACTAACTAAACCAATTAACCCCTAAATCACAGTTCCCAAACATCTCCAACACTAACTAAACCTATTTACCCCTAAACCGCTGTTACCAAACATCGGCAACACTAACTAAACCTATTAACGCCTAAACCACCGCCCCCCCCCACTTCACAACAACCTAAATTAAACTATATTAACCCCTAATTATATATTTTTGAATGTGTGCATTCTATTATTGTTATAAAAATAAAGAACCAGGTGCTTGCAGTCATAAACCAATAATTTTAACAAATATTGTAAAGAGAAGTCACAACTAAAATTAATAGTTATGAGAAAGAATGACAAGGCAGCACTCAGATTGCCTTGAAAACAAGTGGTTCATTTTGCTTTATCTCAATACGTCAGAGACATAAATTAAACCCCTAAACCAAAGTGTGTGTAAAAAGGAGTAATAAACAATTACCAGGCCTGGTTAACAAAACAATTCCTTACACATAAATATGTTAATACTTGTATAAAGCGAAAGCACAACAATGTTGCAACACGCTCTCCTTTATATAATCACTCATGTTAAGGATACATAAGGCAACAATTATCACCATTAGACATAGAAAAACAAATGTCCAGAGACACCAGAGCACTTAGTGTAAATCACACTCTCTGTTTTGCATGGAGAAGTTGCACAGAAAAGTTCCAGCATTACTGATTTTGAGCCAGCCAGCCCAACAAGAAAAAAGCAGTCTCACCACATTGTGTGGTAGAAGTTCCTGTGTATACCTTGGTAGTTACCACTTAATCCATCTCATAAGCTGCACTCGCTCCTCAGGGCGATGAAGCCCTGAAGTCAGCCCACTGAGGGGGAGGGGCGAAACGCGTCATGTCTGACGTCTGAGAAGCGGCAACTTTTGAAGTGGAGTAACACTTACCTGGCAGTGGTTTGTTTCACTGTGTTACTGAGGAGTGGTTGCGGTGACCAGCAATCACATTAGCAGCCTTGTTTTGGAGTTCCGGTTCCACAATTGAAAGGAGGTGATAATCGCAAAGAAGGATTACATACTGTTACCCTTTCGTGGAGTTACCAGATCCCCTGAGGAGCGAGTGCAGCTTGTGAGCTGGATTAAGTGGTAACTACCAAGGTATACACAGGAACTTCTACTGCATAATGTGGTGAGGCTGCTTTTTTCTTGTTGGGCTGGCTGGCTCAAAATCAGTAATGCTGGAACTTTTCTGTGCAACTTCTCCATGCAAAACAGAAAGTGTGATTCACATTAAGTGCTCTGGTGTCTCTGGACATTTGTTTTTCTATGTCTAATGGTGATAATTGTTGCCTTATGTATCCTTAACATGAGTGATTATATAAAGGAGCGTGTGTTGCAACATTGTTGCGCTTTCGCTTTATACAAGTATTAACATATTTATGTGTAAGGAATTGTTTTGTTAACCAGGCCTGGTAATTGTTTATTACTCCTTTTTACACACACTTTGGTTTAGGGGTTTAATTTATGTCTCTGACATATTGAGATAAAGCAAAATAAACCACCTGTTTTCAATGCAATCTGAGTGCTGCCTTGTCATTCTTTCTCATAACTATTAATTTTAGTTGTGACTTATATTAACCCCTAAACCTAACACCCCCTAACTTTAACATAATTAAAATAGACCTAAATTAATGTACAAATATTAACTAACTACCTATTTAAAAATAAATACAAACTTACCTGTGAAATAAAAATAAAACCTAATCTAGCTACAATATAACTATTTACTAACTACCTAGTTAAAATAAATAAAAACTTACCTGTGAAATAAAAATAAAACCTAAGCTTACACTAATAAAACCTAACATTACAAAAATAAAAAACCTAACATTACAAAAATAAAAACCTAACCTTACAAAAATATTTAAAACTACAATTACAAAAAATAAGAAACAATAAAATTACAACAACAACAAAAATACCATTACAAAAGAAACAAACAAAATTATCCATCAAAATAAAAATGATTCCTATTCTAATACCCTGTTTAAAAAAAAAAAAAAAAACACCCATAAATTAAAAAAACCTAATCTATAATAAACTACCAAGGGCATTTAAAAGGGCCTTTTGTAGGGCATTACCCTAAAGTTAACCTCTCTTTTCCAAAAAATAAAATAAAAAAAAAACAACTAACAAACTAATCTACCCATTGCCCTGAAAAGGGCATTTTTATAGACATTGCCCTTAAAAGGGTATTCAGCTTTTTTCGGCCCAATAAAACCCTAATCTAGAAAAAAACAAACACCCCAAAAAAACCTAACACTAACCCCAAAATCGATACTCACAGTTGCTGAAGTCTGGCGAAAGATCTTCATTCAAGCGGCGAAGCATCTTCATCCAGATGGCTCCATTTTCATCCATTGCGGGACCGGCATCTTCTTCATCCCTGCACGGAGGCGGAGGTCCAGTCGGGGGTCCAGACAGAGGTCCATCTGTCCAACACGGAGGTCCTCTTCATGCGATCGTCTGCCACACACTGACCCTTTTATATTGGGGTACCGTTGCATTCCTATTGACTGAAAAATTAAAATCAGCCAATAAGAATTTGAGCTGCTTAAATCCTATTGGCTGATTTAAACAGCCAATAGGATTTAAGCAGCTCTTATTCCTATATGCCTCCGATGGAATGAAGATAGAAGATGCCGGTCCCGCGATGGATAAAGATAGAGCTGCCTGGATGAAGATGCTTTGCCTCTAGGATGAGAATCTTTCACCAGACTTCAGCAACTGTGAGTAACGATTTTGGGGTTAGTGTTAGGTTTTTTTAAGGTGTTTTTTTTTTAGATTAGGGTTTTAATAGGCCAAAAAAGAGCTGAATGCCCATACAAATGCCTTTTTCAGGGCAATGGGTAGATTAGTTTTTTTTTTTAGTTAGGTTTATATATTTTGTGGTTTTGGGGGGGGTGGGGGTTTGTAATGTTAAGGGATTTTTGTTTTTATTTGTTTGCAAAAGAGGTGTTACTTTAGGGCAATGGCCTTCAAAAGTCCCTTTTAAGGGCCCTTGGTAGTTTATTATAGATTATTATTATTATTTTTTTTGAGTTTTTTTTAGTTTTTTTTAAACGGGGTATTAGAATAGGAATATTTTTTATTATTTTGGGTAATTTCGTTTGTTATTTTTTGTAATGGTAGTTTTCTTTTATTTTTTGTAATTGTGTTTATTATTTTCTGTAATTGTAGTTTTAATTTTTTTTGTAATGTTAGGTTTTTTTATTTTTGGAATATTATGTTTTTTTTTAGTTATGTTAGTTTTTTTTAGTTTAAGCTTAGGTTTTATTTTTATTTCACATTAAAGTTTGTATTTATTTTTAAATAGGTAGTTAGTTAATAATCGTAACTTTAATTTAGGTGTATTTTAATTATGTTAAAGTTAGGGGGTGTTAGTTTTAGGGGTTAATATAGTTTAATTTAGGTTGCTGTGATGTGGGGGCTGGCGGTTTAGGGATTAATAGATTTCGTTAAAGTTAGCAATGTGGGTGTATGGCAGTTTAGCGGTTAATAGGTTTGGTTAGTGTTTGCGATGTTTGGTAACTGTGGTTTAGGGGTTAATATGTTTAGTTTGTGTCGGCGATGTTTGGGGACTGCAGTTTAGGGGTTAATAGGTTTAGTTAATGTTGGCGATGTTTGGGAACTGCGGTTTAGGGGTTAATAGGTTTAGTTTGTGTCAGCGATGTTTGGGAATTGCGGTTTAGGGGTTAATAGGTTTAGTTTGTGTCAGCAATGTTTGGGAACTGTGGTTTAGGGGTTAACAGGTCTAGTTAGTGTTGGGGATGTTTGGGAATGCCGGTTTAGGTTTAGTTTGTGTCGGCAATGTCCGGGAACTGCATTTTAAGGGTTAATAGGTTTAGTTAGTTTTGCCGATGTTTGGGAACGACGGTTTAGGGGTTAATAGGTTTAGTTGGTGTTGGTGTTGGTGATGTCGGGGACTGGCGGTTTAAGGGTAATAGCTGTATTAAGTGATTTAGTTAGTGTCGGCGATGTCGGGGGACTGCGGTTTAGATTAGAACAATGAAAAATTCAGAATATGAATAATGGATCCGAAAATTTGTAAACTGATTTATTAATTTTTGGAACTTTTCGGGATTTTAGTTATGGTGCCGATTCGGAAATTCTGATGCATTCGAATATCCAAATCGCCCAAAATTCGTCAAAAAGCAAAATTCGTCTGACACGAAATGCACATGTCTAATCTATTTGTTTCAGTAACAAATGACACTCAATATCACTACCAAGGAGTTTATTTTAGTAGGATTAAAGCTCAATTGCTTATATGTATCAAAATCTTGTAATTGTCTATAGGCTTCATCCAAATATTGTTGTTTACTTAAACTTACTATGGAACCTTCTTTGACAGAGTTATCAACCACTAGATCTAGATCAAGATTATTTCCTATCCTTCCTGTTCTGTGTCTGCTCAAAAAGTTTAATCAAATCTTGTTCAATAATGGAGTGAAATATTTATATCGCATCATTGTGTAAATGTCACTGATAAAATAAACTACCTTTACTATCACTACTATAATGTAGTTAAATCTTAGTGCTATCCTGATCTCTAGATTCAATTTGTAGATTTGTTAATGTTACTAAATCAACAATTCATCAAACTTCCATTTTCCCAATTCATACTTCTCTATTTGCATCCAAATTAGTATTCATATTATCAACCTTATTAAAGCTGATGCCTGTCATGCTGCGCTGCTCTAGCTGTTGCTAGGGACTCGGCGCCTGCTACTCTGTTCGTTGTCAAGGGATGTGTCGGCTCCTGTTGCGTGCGGCGCTGACACGATCGCCGCACACTCCTCTCTCTCTGAAGCCGGTCAGGATCTCCTGTGGCGCGAATCCTGCGCCTTTGTAAGTTGCTCACTTTCTATCTATCACTGCCCAAGTATAGGTGTTACTTTGTGTGCTCCTGGGTGTGATAGATTACTGTATTCTGGATTGCTATATTGTTAATGAACTCTGCCTGTCTGACTACTCTGCTTGCTTAACCCCTAAAGTTCTGAATTGAATCACTGTTAATGAACTCTGCCTGTCTGACTACTATGTTTGCTTAACCCCTAAAGTACTGGATTGCATCACTGTTAATTAACTCTGCCTGTCTGACTACTCTGCTTGCTTAACGCCTAAAGTACTGGATTGCCATACTGTTGCTGAGCATTGCATGTCTGACCGCTCTACCTGTTTATCCCTTGAAACTTTGGACTGCCTTGCTGTTGCCAAACCCTGCCTGCCTGACCATTCTAGTGGTTTACCTTTGGACTGCCTTACTGTTGCCAAACCCTGCCTGCCTGACTATTCCAGTGGTTTACCTTTGGACTGCCTTACTGTTGCCAAACCCTGCCTGCCTGACCCTTGTAGTGGTTTACCTTTGGACTGCCTTACTGTTGCCAAACTCTGCCTGCCTGAACATTCTAGTGGTTTACCCTTGAACTGCGATACCACTGGTTTTTCTACCTGTTGCTGTTAAAGGCTATCCTGTTTGTCTTCAGTCCTTTGAGTGGTCTACCCTTGAACTACCTAACCGCTGATTTCCTGCCTGTTGCCGCCAAAGACTATCCTGCCTTTAGGGAGTACCGCTTACCTCATTTTGCAAACTTTCTCTGCTCTGGGATATTTCCTATCATTCCGGCTTGATGCCGGGATAAGAAGACTACTGGCCAAGTTCAGTCTGATAGTGGAATATCCCACAAGCATTACAATGCCACTTCTGTCAACCCATTTTTTAGTCTCATTACCATCTCCTCTATGAATTTCTCTTACATTCTAATAGGGGTAGAAGAGAACCTGGGAACAATCAGGGAAGTAGATTTAGATCCATTCATTGAAATACTTTTAAAGCTAGAAAAAGTAACTCTTCTAGATTATATTTCTCCTTGTCATTTTTTTTTCTTTCTTTACTGTATTTCAATTATATACAACCTAGTTTGTAACGTTACAATCTCATATTTTTTAAGTCTGGTATCAAATAATTCAGTTTCCAGTTTGTCCAGTGTATCATCCAGTTGTTTCTGAAAAATGGAAAATTAGTGTCTTCCTTATATTGGTCTAATAATTGTTTAATCTGAGTAATTTCTGTTAGTATCTCATCCCTCTAAATATGCTTAAATCTGACCAGTTTTTCAATTAATATTATACAAAATTCTGAGAGGGTTTGATTCCAGTCTAACATAAATTCTGGAAATGTATCATAAAAGGGAGGGAATTATTTAATTCTCAGTCCACTGGGGATTTTCTTTTCTCTGATGTACAGTTCAAAAAAATGCCACATCCCACCATCATTTAAATTCTTAAATATGCATCTAGTCTTTTTTTTGAAAATAGAGATTAAAAACTTTTTAAAATCTATATTTCCTGTTGTGCCTTTAAATAACTTATTACTGTTCTTTCTCCTCTCAGTATTATCATGTTCAGTCATTGCAATGGTATTTAATACAATATTACCAAATATTTGGTTCTGGTAATGTTTATAGCAGAAGAACAAACAATGACATGTTATATAACTGTATTAAACAATACTCTCTAGTTTGTTACAGCAGTTCAATGCTGGTCACATTAGTGAATACAAATAATGCTTGAAATAGCTCTATTACTGACCGCCAAGTAACTGCTTAGTATCCCTTGTGTCCACCAACAATTGGTTATTTCTAGAAAAAGCAACTCCGGTGACCGCTCTTGAGAAGCTTTCCATTGCGATCAGTAATCACAGTGGGATTGATGTATACAGCCTGCCTTATTCGCATGCCGGTGCTCCGTTGTAACTAGCACTGATAATAATATTGTTGTTGCCACTGGGGCTTCTCCACTTGCCTCTAAGTGCTGGATACAAATTTTGTAAAGGTAGCGGCTTTGGCTCAATGAAAGAGTGAGGCTTTTTGAATTAAAAAGTTCACTTTATTGGATACAACATTTTTAAAATACTTTTATAGGCAAAGTCCGCATGGAGAGAGAGGCTTAGTGAATTAAAAAATCCACTTCATTGAATACAAAATTAAAAAAATGCATTTACAAAAAAGTCCACTTTATTGGACAATAAATTTTAAAAATACATTTACAGGCACAGTCAGCATTCTCTGCAGCTGACACATTTCCTGCCCCACTGGCACTTCATCAGAGTTCCTAAACAGGTGCACAACATAATCTTTTATAATTAACACTGGCAGTATCCCACCAACCAACAATCACTATTAAAATGAACCCACTAGTTACTAATATAAAAAAAACAAAAGACACAAAATGGTCAATCTCTTATTAGGATGCTGCTACATTTATAGGTCATACGTTCAACAAATCAACTTTAACTTTTACATTTCTCAACAATACTTGTAAGGGTTTAATGCTGAACAACATCAAAGTGAATAAAGGGGACATAGAAAGGAAACATTAAAAATGGAAAATTAAAAATGAAGATTAAAGATTGTGGTAGAACATGATAGTCTGAAGGGTGCGTGCGATGCAGAGAGGTATTCTAAAGGACACAGAAGAGAAGAAGTTGGAGGTAGCAGGAACTCCTTGCAGAAGTTGTTCACAACTGTGCTCTGTTGCACAGTAATCCCTCCACAGCCATAATCCCTCCACAGCCATAATCCCTCCACAGCCAACAGGATAACCTTCAATAAATCCACTTTGGATATGCTAGAGATAATGGGGCCTATTTATCATATGTCTTGCGGACCTGATATGACAGTGCGGATCAGGTCCGCAAGACATCGATGAATGCGGAGAGCGATACGCTCTCCATATTCAGCATTGCACCAGCAGCTCACAAGAGCTGTGGCACTTTTGCAATATATGCCTGCTGTTTTTGCATATTTGAGACCATTGGAAGTGTCTGCACTAATCTTCTGCATGTGGAACTTTTTGCAAAATATGACTGCTACCTTTGCTTCGTTGCTAACTTTCACCTAGATTACGAGTTTTGCGTTGCAGCTCGTAACGCTGAAAATATGGCATTTTCACTGTTAAAACGGCACTGCCGCCATTACAAGTCTTGTCGGTATAGGTGTACTGCACACCTTTTAGCCTGTAACACAACGTCAGTCCCACACTCGTAAAAATTACGTTTTTTCATGGGATTCCAATAACGCTGGTATTATGAGTTTTGCGGTGAGGCTAAAAAGTGAGCGTTACAGCCTAAAATGACAAGATCCGTAATGCAATCTAAAGTCAGTAGTTATGAGTTGTATGCTACAAAGCTGTAACATAAAACTCACAACTAAACTTCTACAAAGTACACTAAACATCCATAAACTACCTATTAACCCTTAAACCGAGGCCCTCCCGCATCACAAACACTATAATAAATTAACCCCTATTTTGCTGCTCCCAGACATCATCTACACTATAATAAACCTATTAACCCTTAAACTGCCACCATCCTGAAGACATCCAGCGCGGAGCATCCTCTTCATACGGTCGCCGCCGTACACTGATTGCAATGCAACGGACGTGATTCAACATGGTGTCCCTTGCATTCCTATTGGCTGAAAAATTTGAATCAGCTAATAGGAATTAGGGCTGCTAAAATTCAATAGGCTGTTCAAATCAGCCAATAGGATTTAAGCATCTCTCATTCTATTGGCTAATTCGAATTAGCCAATATGAGCTCTGTTCCCCACATTACAGTATGTGACATACTACTTGATGCACTATGGGCCAGATTACAAGTGTAGTGCTAATTTATTGTGCATCCGCAAACAGGCAAATTCGTTCGTTTAGAGGCGCACAATAAATAACCATCCATTACAAGTGGTTGGTTATTGCTACCACGTTCTCACGGTAGCAATTAGCGCTCAGAAAATTTACCAGAGATCAGTTTTCTGGTTGATTTTCTAAATGTCCCCCAATTGCCCACAAAATAAAGTAGGGATTTTGTTTAGTAAAATAAAAATAAAAATATTTATTTAAAAAAAAAAAACAAAAAAACTGCTTAGTGCAGATATAAGAGGTTACAAGATGCCGGGTGTGGGGTGTTAGAAAAAAAAAAGGCACTGAAAAGTGCCTTTACATTGCGGTCTATGAGGCCTGTGTGTTCCCAATAAATATATATGTATATGCTTATATGCATATATATTTATATGTTAATATGTGTATATATTCATATACATATATATATATATATATTTATATTTTCTGCCCATCGCTTGCTGACTTACCCCATTCGCTGCGCTAGTTCTAGTCTCTTACTTTGTCTCATGGCATGAGAATGAGGCTCCCATTGGCGCCTATGGAAGAGTGCTCTCGTGAGCCCAATGCTTCCATGCAATTTGCACCCAAGGTCGCATTCACATTGCACCTCACTTGTAATACCAGTGTACATATATGTCCGTTAATATTACTAAGTTCTACTTTCGCAGAATCAATATTTTGCGCTCAACTTGTAATCTGTCACTACGTGAGCTCTGTTCCCCAATTAATGCTGAGTGCCATAAACTCACTCGTGCATTAACTGTGCTCAAAGTAAAATGTTAGCATGCGTAATACAAGTTGAAAGTAAAAAGTTAGCTTAGGAGTTCAGCATTTGAGCACACACTATAACTCTTACCTTGTAATACCAGCACAAATTAATGCAGTCATGATATCCAATGAAAGTATAGGTTGCGCTCAAGCAAAGTCAGCTGCGTTAACCCTTCTCTGTTTTACGCAGTTTACCATGGACTTGTAATATCAATGTTGTGCGCTAATGGGCTTAAGATCGCTGCTTCTTAACTCTTGTTTCCGGCAAGCCTGAAGGCCAGTGCGGAAACAGCTGCATTCAGGGCCATTCGGCCCTTGATAAATCGGCCCCTGAATCTCCTTTCCTCCAACCTTTAATTGTGACATTCTTCTGACATTTCTGTATATTGGCCTTGAACATATATATATAAAGTAATTATGTCACCTGTCAATTGCCCTTTTTCTAGAGAAAACAGACTCAGTTTGGCTAACCTCTCCTCATAGCTTAAATTCTCCACTACCCTTATTAGCATTTTAGCCTTTCTCTGAAGTTTTTCTAAGTCTGCAATGTCTTTTTTGAGATCTGTACACAGAACGGCACTCCATACTGAGGGTGAAGTCTTACCAGGGATTTATATAGTGACATAATTATGCTTTACTCCCTTGCATCAATGTCCCATTTAATACATGCTAGTATCTTATTAGCTGTCCTGCATTGTGCACCCATCTTTAGCTTCTTATCCATAACTTCTCCCAAATCCCTTTCCTCCTCTCTTTTGCTAAATCTATTTCCATTTAAATAATAGATTTCCTGATTATTTTTACTTCCAAAATGTAGAACCTTGCATTTTTGAGTATTAAATCTCATTTTCCATTTACCTGCCCATTCTTCAATTTTTTGTAGATCCCCTTGTAATGCAAGTTCATACTGCCCTAACCTAATGATATTACACAACTTTTTATCACCTGCAAAAATAGAGATGTTGCTATTTTATCCTTTCTCTAAGTTATTAATAAAAAAATATTAAAAAGCACAAGGCCCAGTACTTATCCCTGGGGGACTCCACTGATTAACTTTGTTCAATTTAGTATGATCCGTTTACTACTACTCATTGTTCCGGCTTTTATCCAGTTATTTATCCAATATCTAATATTTTCAGCTATTCCCAGTCCCTTCATTTTGCACATTAATCTCTCATTTGGCACTGTATCAAACGACTCTGCGAAATCCAAGTATATCACATCAACTGATGTTTAACTTTATCTATATTTTATTTACTTCCTCGTAGAATCTAATTCTATTAGTTTGATATGATCTATTTAGCATAGAACAATGCTGATTTGAACTCATAGGTGTGAATTTCACAAAAGGTGAGCGGACATGATTCGCTGTAGCGAATTATGTCTGCTCCACCTCGCTAAATGCTGACAGCATACACTGTCAGTGTCAGGATTCCATTTCATGTTTTACTTCTCTCACTTCTCATCACATGGTTCTCTCACTTTCATGTTACTTAAGGCTCCACCTGTCAGCAAACAGGTGCTTAGTTATTTTCATTAGCAGGAGTAACAGCTTACACACAGTCTCTGAGCTGCATTGTTTTTCTCAAACCAACTGCTTTCACAAAGGACTGTTTGCTTGGATTACTCTGGACTATTTTCTACAAGGATTACATCCCCTGAAATATCCTGTTTGCATCCTTGGATTTACAGCTAAGTTACCTCTTAATTTTATTCCTTGCATACTATTTGAGAACTTAACTGCTGAATTGTTATTGTACACTTTCAGCATCACTCTTAATTTAACTGGAGCTGACAGGCACTGCAGTTTTCTAAATAACTCTGCACACTATTTCATACTGGGGAATCAATGTCTCCTTTCTCACTTCATAATATATTTGCTGCTTTAAGAACAAGACTTTGAGCTCTAAGTTTGCAAGCTTGAACTGAAGAGGATTTAACTATTTCAAAATAAAAACTGTTACTTGGTTTTGCAACTGCAAGTCTGGGCATCTTGCCAAATTCCTCTCTTACTCTGCAGCAGCTGTTCTCAATAAACACAGTTACAAACTAGCAGCTACAAGACAACTGAAGCATTCTCTGTGACTTGTTAAAAGTATATCTCTTGCAAACCAAGCTTACTTCTTACAAGGATTAACCAACTCTCTCCTGCATTACATGTTTATTTAATGTAAGCTTAAAAAATAATTTTTGTTCTCTCAAGTTCTTTAAATTAGAAGCATATTTTTCTTCTATCATTTTTTCATTATTTTTTCCATACTGTGCCAGTCTAACAGTATTGGAAATATTGTGCTTAGAAGGATTCATGTTGTGATAGTACTAACAGCATTGAACCTCTAACTTAATATTAATTCACCACAGGTTTACTGGTCTATGCTCACCTAAATAGCCCAAAAACCCTGGTGATACAAAACAATAATTGATCTGCAGTTGTGTTCCACTTACATAGTTGAAATAGACTTTACATAATAACTAAGCCGTACAATGGAACCAGCAGATCTCCCAACAATTGTTTATAACCTTTCTAAACGAGTGGATGAACTTAACCAGGGTCTCAGGGATTTAAAAGTAGAGAATGAGACCCTTAGGAAGGTTATTCAAGATTCAGTTTCTAGCAAACCTGTTCCTGCACAGCCTGTTACTGAGCCAATCATTGCTCCGCCAGATTTTTTCCATGGTGACAGACGTCAGTATCGTCAATTCAGAAATGCTTGTGTACTAACATTTAGTCTGAAACCTGTCACATATCCTAATGACAGGACCAAGGTGTTGAGCATGATTACTTATCTACGTGGGGAACCCCGCACTTGGGCAGATACTTTGTTTGAGTCAAACAGCCCTCTTCTGTCCTCTTTACAGTCCTTCCTTGCTGTTATGGATGAGTTATATTCAGATTCCAACCTCCAACATACAGCGGATGATAAACTGAGGAAGTTAAAACAAGGCAACCGACAAGTCGAGACCTATATTACTGAATTTAAACAACAAGCTATTGATTCCCAATGGAATGCAGTTGCTCTTAAAAGTCAATTTAGATTAGGTCTGTCTGATCAGGTGAAAGATGAACTTGCTCGTATAGATATCCCAGACTCTTTGGAAGCATTTATGAGATTGGTTATGCAGATTGATAGGAGATTAAGAGAAAGAAAAACGGAACGCCAGCACACAGAGCCCTCCTATAAAAGGCCTACTCACCCCATTCAAACAACTTCCACTGCTCATTCTTCTAGCAGTGCTCCAGAGGCTATGGAGATTGGCTTCATTCGAGGCCCCCTTACTTCTGAAGAAAGATTCAGACGTAAATCCAAGGGACTTTGCATGTATTGCGGTTCCGCTGCTCACTCTGTTCAGGATTGTCCATCTCTATGCAAGAACAAGAACCGTAAGTCATTTTCTAGTTTGACTTCTCTATTGGTATATGATAAACCCATTCACTGTATTCTACCCCTCTCTTTACAGTGGGACTGAAAACTGCTGAAGAAAGAGGCCATAATTGATACAGGTGCACAAGGAAACTACATGGATGCTTCTATTGCATTAACAAATAAAATACCACTCATAAAAAAATTGTCTCCTGTTTTTATTCGAGTAGTGGATGGCTCTGAAATTTCTTCAGGACCTATAATACAACATACCATCCCCATTCTGGTTACCACCTTTGACTCACATCAAGAATATATCACGTTTGATATTATCAGTTCTCCACTCTTCCCTATTGTCTTAGGTTTACAATGGCTTCGATTACATGAACCAACAATAACTTGGAGCTCTCTTGACATCAAATTTAATTCTAAATACTGTCAACAAAGTTGCTTACATCCTACAACTCTTTTACATATTACTGAAGTGCCCAGTATCCCCAAAGCTTACGACAAATTTAAAGAAGTCTTCAGCAAAAAAGAGGCAGACAGCTTACCTCCTCATCGGACCTACGACTGTCCTATTGACCTCAAACCAGGAACCACACCTCCATACGGCCATCTATACCCTCTCTGTCAACCAGAGTTGGACCATCTTAAAACCTATTTAGATGAAAACCTGAAAAAAGGCTTTATTCGCCCCTCTGTTTCACCTGCCGCAGCTGGTTTCTTCTTTGTCAGAAACAAAGACAACTCACTTCGACATATAATTGATTTTAGGGAGTTGAACAAAATAACCATCAAAAACCGGTATCCCTTACCACTCATCCCCGAACTTATCGAACGCCTTCGAGATGCAAACATTTTTACCAAGCTTGATCTTAGAGGGGCTTATAATCTTGTTCGAATAAGAGAGGGTGATGAGTGGTTGACCGCATTCCGTACGAGATATGGTCTCTTTGAATATCTTGTAATGCCCTTCGGGCTTACTAATGCTCCGGCCACATTTCAGTTTTTCGTGAATGATGTTTTCCATGACCTTCTTGACATCTGCATTGTGGTATACCTGGATGACATCCTTATTTATTCAAAAACTTTAGAAGATCACGTGAAGCATGTTAGCTGGGTCTTGTCAAGACTGCAAGTGCATAGACTTTACGCTAAACTTGAGAAGTGTCTTTTCCACGTTACTGAAATTGATTTCCTGGGTTACAGTATAGGACCCAATGGCATTCAAATGCAAGAAAATAAGGTAGAAGCCGTGAGAAACTGGCCACAACCCACTAACAGAAAAGAATTACAATGCTTCCTAGGTTTCAGTAATTATTACCGCAAATTTATTAGGAACTTCTCCCAAAAGATAAAACCTCTTTCTAGACTCACCAGCACCTGTGTGCCATTCCGTTGGGATAAAGATGCCGATGAGGCCTTTCGCAACCTGAAGACCTCATTCACTACTGCACCTATACTACAATTTCCAGATCCTTCCCTCCAATTCGTCCTCGAGGTCGACTCTTCAGATTTTGCTCTTGGCGCTATTCTCTCCCAAAGGAAAAGTCTTACACAACCACTTCATCCAGTAGCTTTCTATTCTAAGCTACTCTCTCCAGCCGAGATTAACTACTCCATCAGAGAAAAAGAACTTCTCGCAATTAAACGTGCTTTCGATACATGGAGACATCTTCTACAGGGCACAGTACAACCTATCATAATCTATACAGATCATCGCAACCTGGAATTCCTGCAGAAAAATAAAACTCTGTCCAGTAGACAAGTAAGATGGAGCCTGTACTTTAGCAGGTTTAACTATCTTATAGTATACAGACCTGGATCTAAAAATGGGAAGGCTGACTCTCTCTCCAGGAGAGATCCCAGACCACCAAATTCTCAAGAAGTTACTTCCATCATACCTGCAGACAAATTCTTGGGCCTGATGCCTACATTTAAAACTCAACTCCTTACTGCTCTACAGTCAGATAATCAGAGATCCCATCTACATCTGACTCAAAATGCTGATTTCTATTATCACGACTCCAAGCTATATATCCCAGAATCTCTCCGGAATGACTTGATTAAACAACATCATGATCCTCCTTTGCTTGGACACCCTGGTATCAAAAGGACATTAGATCTCTTATCAAGACTTTATTGGTGGCCAAACATGTCTGATTCCGTCCATAATTATATACAACACTGTGATATCTGTATCACTTCTAAAAAGGATAGAAATAAACCTTATGGTCACCTAATACCTATGGATATCCCTGAAAGACCTTGGGCTCATATAGGTATGGACTTTATTGTTGAACTTCCTTTAAGTTCTGGATTTAATACTATTCTTGTTGTTACAGATATTCTCACAAAGATGGCTTTATTCATTCCATATCACAAGGTACCCACATCCACGGAGACTGCTCAACTTTTCCTGAATTCGGTTGTACGCTTCCATGGGATCCCGAACATCATAACAACCGACAGAGGAGCTCAATTTACTTCAAAATTCTGGAAATCCCTCGCCCAACATCTACAGATTGATCATCGACTTAGTACAGCCTTCCATCCGCAGACCAATGGTCAAACTGAAAGGTTAAACCAATGGCTTGAACAGTACATCCGCTGTTACTGCTCATACCAACAAACAGAGTGGGCCCGGTACCTATACATGGCAGAATTTGCATATAATAATAGTAAAAACAGTTCAACCAATTTGTCTCCATTCTTTGCGAATAACGCTTTCCACCCTAACTTCTTCATCCATGACTCAATTGCCCCAACTTCTCAACCGGTTGATGACCTTCTACAAAAGATAGCGGAGAATTTTCATTCCTTGCGTCTAAACATCCAGAACGCACAAGCTATACAAAAGAAGTACTATGATCTCCGTAGAAGACCTTCTCCTGTCTATGCAGTAGGAGATAAAGTCTGGCTTTCAACCAAAAATATCAAAATACCTGTTCCCAGTAAAAAATTAGCTGGCTTATTTATCGGACCCTTTACAGTAAGCAATATTGTTAATGCCAATGCAGTTACTCTTGATCTTCCATCATCATTACCTATTCACCCCACCTTCCATGTCTCGCTCCTGAAACCGGCTTCCTCTACCTCAACGACTAAAACTATTCTTCCCCCTGATCCGGTGACCTTGGATGTTGACATATTTGAGGTCCAAGACCTATTGGACTCTAGATACTACAAAGGTCAGTTGCAATACCTTGTGAGGTGGAAGGGTTTCTCGCCAGATGACGACAGTTGGGAACCACACACCCACATCAATGCCCCTCGGTTGCTCTCCCGCTTCCATAGACGCTATCCACATAGACCCAGGCATCAAGCCGAGGATCGGCTTCCTTGAAGGGGGGCTTATGTCAGGATTCCATTTCATGTTTTACTTCTCTCACTTCTCATCACATGGTTCTCTCACTTTCATGTTACTTAAGGCTCCACCTGTCAGCAAACAGGTGCTTAGTTATTTTCATTAGCAGGAGTAACAGCTTACACACAGTCTCTGAGCTGCATTGTTTTTCTCAAACCAACTGCTTTCACAAAGGACTGTTTGCTTGGATTACTCTGGACTATTTTCTACAAGGATTACATCCCCTGAAATATCCTGTTTGCATCCTTGGACTTACAGCTAAGTTACCTCTTAATTTTATTCCTTGCATACTATTTGAGAACTTAACTGCTGAATTGTTATTGTACACTTACAGCATCACTCTTAATTTAACTGAGCTGACAGGCACTGCAGTTTTCTAAATTACTCTGCACACTATTTCATACTGGGGAATCACTGTCTCCTTTCTCACTTCATAATATATATGCTGTTTTAAGAACAAGACTTTGAGCTCTAAGTTTGCAAGCTTGAACTGAAGAGGATTTAACTATTTCAAAATAAAAACTGTTACTTGGTTTGCAACTGCAAGTCTGGGCATCTTGCCAAATTCCTCTCTTACTCTGCAGCAGCTGCTCTCAATAAACACAGTTACAAACTAGCAGCTACAAGACAACTGAAGCATTCTCTGTGACTTGTTAAAAGTATATCTCTTGCAAACCAAGCTTACTTCTTACAAGGATTAACCAACTCTCTCCTGCATTACATGTTTATTTAATGTAAGCTTAAAAAATAATTTTTGTTCTCTCAAGTTCTTTAAATTAGAAGCATATTTTTCTTCTATCATTTTTTCATTATTGTTTCCATACTGTGCCAGTCTAACAGTATTCGAAATATTGTGCTTAGAAGGATTCATGTTGTGATAGTACTAACAGCATTGAACCTCTAACTTAATATTAATTCGCCAGAGGTTTACTGGTCTATGCTCACCTAAATAGCCCAAAAACCCTGGTGATACAAAACAATAATTGATCTGCAGTTGTGTTCCACTTACATAGTTGAAATAGACTTTACAGTCAGCATTTAACATTGCACAAGCATTTCTAGTTAAATGCTTGTGCAATGCCGCCCCATGCTCACAGACAGCCAATCAACCACTAGCATGGGCCATGAATCATCCCAATCTGATCCGATCAGGATGATTTCAGAATGACACCTAAAAGGTGGCGGTGAAGTTAAGGCACAGCGGTTTTATGACCACTGCTTCTTAACTTCCACTGGTGGACCAGAAACGATGGTGCATTAATCTTGCGTACACTAATATACTCATCAATATAAACCCTTATAATCCCTTTAATTATCTTCCCCACTATTGATGTCAGACTAACTGGTCTATAGCTTCCTCGATCAGCCCTGCGTCCCTTTTTAAACAGTGGCACCACATCAGCTTTTTAAAAGTAATGTAATACTATGCCTGAGGATAAAGAGTCTTGAAAAATTAAGAGTAGAGGTTTGTCTATAGAAGTGCTATGTTCCCGTAAAACCGTTTTGGTGTATTCCATCTTGGCCTGGAGTTTTATTTACCTTAATATTATAAAGTTTTTTCCTGATATCCTCTAGAAATAACCCAGTTAATGGTATGGGCTTGCATGTTCTGGTTTGTTTCAAAGTATCCCCATTGGTTCCTCTCTTGTGTATACTGAAGAAAAGAACTGGTTTAGTACCTCAGCCTTCTCTCATATATCCACATCAGACCTCAGCTCACATACCCAAAACAGACCTCAGAAGAAACAAAAGCCGTACAACCCCTCGGTCAGCCCCATACTCAAATCAGACTTCATATCTGCCCACAGGCTTGCATTGCCTCTAGAGGTCCAATGGCTTTACAGATGCCTATCTGTAATAATTTTGTATGATCACTAAATACTTAATTTAAAACAAAACTTATAAGTAGAATAAAAGCTAGGGTACGCTTTTTTCTTAAATATCAAAGTTAAAAGAAATAAAATAGCTTTAAGAGGAAAAACAATTTACAGCATGCAATACTTAAAGGGTCAGTAAGGAAAAACACAACATTTGTAGTATAATCATCTTAAGCTTTCTGCCTAAATGCCAGATTACAAGTGGAGCGCTAAATATCACTATCAATAAAGCAATATTAGCACTCCACTGTGTGCTGGTATTACAAATTCAATGCAATGCAAACGTGAGCTCACTTTCACATTGCTGGGAAGCATTGCACTCATGAGAGTGGACTTACATAGGCTCCTATGGGAGCCTCATTCTGATGCTGTCAGAGACGGCATTAGAACTTCAGCACATCAAAGGGGGTAAGTAGTGCAGCGATGGCAGCAAATTTAAATATACATATGTATATGCTTATAGACATATATATTTAAGTGTTAATATGTGTATACAGATATATTTGCAGGGAACACACAGTTCCCATAGACCGCAATGTAAAGGCATATTTCAATGCCGTTCTTTTTCTAACACCCCACTCCCATTATCTTTAGCTCCAAAATACTGACTAGTGCAGTTATTTTATTTTTTTAATAGAATATGCTAGACTGTATTTTGGGGCAGATTTATAAAATTAAGCAGAGATCTGATTGGATAATTTTATAAGCGCTAATTGCTACTATGAACTTGCATTTGCAATAACCAGCCATTTGTAATAGCTGGTTAATTATTGCACAACCATAAATGGGCAAATTTTCTCATTTGTGGGTGCTGGATAATTTAGAACTATGCTTGTAATCTAGCCCTGAATGGGAAACTAGATAACAAGTATATGTTCCCACAGTTTTGATTCCCACTTTTCCTGCCACCATGTACCTTTTAGGTTTTTTTTTTCTCTGTGGACTTATAGTACAGCCAATCAGCCGCCACAATATCCACTTGCAAATGATAATGAGAAGAGAGCCACAGCATTAAAATAAACCATGAATTTCAAGGACTTTTTGATTGAGATGCACCATTTATTTCAGTGTTGGAGCACTCTCTATATTAATAGTTATGGGTTGGCTGTTCCTCCAGCACATACATAGAAGAAAAGAAGACTTAAGAGAAAGATGGGAAGAACATACCCAAATGGGTGCTAAAATACATTTGTTATTTTAACTTGATAACGTTGCTATTTTAAAAAAATAAATAAAAAAAAAATTGGCTTATTTGTCTGCATAACGAGTAGACAAATGGAAATGGGACTGAAATGGTCGAACTATGATTTTTTTATGTTTATTATTCACATTTATTTAATTTTCGTTCTGCACTTAAGGTGCCAAAAAAAGAGGCAGAAAACACAGGAAAGGGGGAAGGAACTGAAATCATTTGACAAATCAGCTCATATGTTTGCAGTGATGTACAGGTGGTCTGACCATTCATGTGTACAACTTCCCCTGTCCAATCATGAGATAGCTTTACTAAATGATTGATGTGAGGGCCAGCAAGTCAGGCATTAAATACTAAACAGACTTGTCCAATCCACTTTTAATCTATCATAAGGAGTGCATTGTGATTCTATTTTATGCATATGAGCTTGCTCCTGTGTATTTGCCCACCACTGTTTCTTCAGTTCTTATTAAAAACAAAGATTTAAAGATCTTGCATGAATCAAATATTGAAGGCAAATGCTGCAAATTACAAGTTCATCAAAATGGTTGCACACGTAGAGAAAAAAAATATTTTTTTTCATACAGCATCTGTTATACCGTAACAATAAACTAGTGTTTGATAAAACTTGGCCTTAATTATAAAACCTCACTTTAATAGGAATTTCAGGATGATGAAGAATGAGGTTTTCCAAGTGAAAACATGCATGGGAGATTAAAAAAGAATGTATGCATTTTCATTTTGCCCATTTTATATTCCTATATCAATATTTTATAGGTTTACTCTTTGATGACATTGGCACCAATGGTTGTGTTGCTATAGAAAAATGCGCTTGTACTTACAATGGTGAAAGCTATATTCCAGGTGCATCATATTCAACGTCAAACAGGTTTTGGTAAGTAAAAATATTAGTGATACCCAGCTTTTCACTATATGATTAAAGGGACATGAAAACCAAATATTTTATTTCATGATTCAGATAGAGCATGTGATTTTAAACATCTTTCCAATTTACTTCTAGTATCTACTTTGTTTTGTTCTCTTGGTATCCTTTGTTGAAAAGTAGGTAGGCTCAGGAGCAGCTGATTGGTGACTGCAAATACAGTCATGGCCAAAAATATTGGCACCCCTGCATTTCTGTCAGCTAATGCACCACTTAGCCCAGAAAATTATTGCAATTACAAATGTTTAGGCATTCTCATGTTTATTTATTTTACTTGTATTGGTATGACACAAAAAAGTGGAGAAAAAAAAAAAGCCAAATCTGACACATTCCGCGCAAAACTCCAAAAATGGACTGGACACAATTATTGGCACTTTCTCGAAAATGTAAGAAATAATTGCATTTGTGATGTTACTGTAATTTGTAATTAAACTCACTTGTATCAATTAACAAGTGCAGACAATATAGAAATCAAATTGGCAACCAGTTTAAATGGTGAAAATCGACTCAACCTTTCTGTTGTGTGTCTCTGTGTACCACACTCAGCATGGAGAAGAGAAAGAGCAGCAAAGAATTGTCTAAGGATTTGAGAAAAAAAAATTGTGGAAAAGGATGGGCAATCTCAAGGGTACAAGTCCATCTCCAGAGATCTTAATGTTCCTTTGCCCACTGTGTACAACATTGTCAAGAAGTGCACAGCATATGGCACTGTAGCTAATCTCCCTGGACGTGGACGAAAGAGATTTAGATTTATCAAGCAGCGGATGCTGCAATCTACCCCTGAAGTTTCAGGTCCCCCTAAAACTTAAGTTAAGAAGCAGCGGTCGCAAGACCGCTGCTCCTTAACTCATCCACCACCTCTGAGGTGGCAGACTGCAATCATCCCGATTGGCCGCAAATGTGCAGGGGTGGCATTGCACATGCATTTCACTAGAAATGCTTGTGAAATGTTAATTGCCAACAGCGTATGCTACTGGCATTTAGTGCTCTCGGGAGGACATGATCCACTACAGTGGATCATGTCCACCTGACATTTGATAAATCTACTCCAATGTGTTAAATAGCTCCCAGTAATGCATTGCTGCTTCTTTAACAAAATGTACCAAGAGAATGAAGAAAATTAGATAATTAAAGTAAGCTGGAAAATTGTTTAAAATTGTATTCTCTTTCTGAATCATGAAAGAAAACATTTCATGTTTGTTTAATGAGACATTACATTACTGTGCACAACTACAATGTAATAATTACTATTCACCATGCTATTATTTTTTTATCATGTGCCTGAAGCTCTATTTATTTCAAAACCATTCTCTTATTTTAACCCCTAACAGGAGCTGGTTGGTGAAACTCTGCTTCTTCATACTTAGCTCTTGCATCTTGGAACTTAGATATTCTATTCCTGCATACACAATATGACAGAAGTGGTGCATATTCACAGATCAGTAATGCTTTTTGGCAGCTGTAGCCTGCACTTCAGGTTAATGTGCATGATATAGGAGGGGATTTAACTTTTAATCTACACTGCATTGCTATATATTATTGTTGAGGGATATAAATATATACACATATGTTTTATGCAAAAAGAAAGGTAAAGCTCTCTCTCTGTATCCTCCATTCATGATAAAGATGTAAATAAAGATTTGTGAATCAGAACCACTTCTGTCTCATGCAGAATGTCTCATTTTCAAAGCACAGCCCAATATGAAGGTGCAGAGTTTCAGTAACTGGCACCCCTAATGGATTAAAATAAAAATGGGAATTAAATGCATTATCCAACACCCAGTATCCAACACAGTGACCGCGGCTCCAAGGTCTCTCCAGCTCCATAAACAGGGAAGTGCTAAGGTTTCCCAATGAGGCTCCCCTTTGGTCCGGAGTGCTTTTACTGTGGCAGATGAAGCCGCACACCACCACATTGAGCACAGAAGGAGTGCAAAATGTAAAAACCATGAATTTTATTGAAAACAAAGTTTCAAAAGAATAATACAGAGATGGTGTAGTGGTAGATTTATCAATTGACGGGCCGACATGATTCGCTGTCGGCATTTAACATTGCACAAGCAATTCTTGTGAAATGCTTGTGCAATGCCGTCCCCTACACATTCGTGGGCCAATTGACTGCTAACATTGGATCGGATTGGCATGATTGCAGTATGCCACCTAAAAGGTGGCGGACAAGTTAAGGAGCAGCGTTCTTATGACCACTGCTTCTTAACCTACATTTTCAGCGAGCCGGAAACTTTGGGCGTAGAAAGCAGCATCCGCTGCTTGTTAAATCTACCCCATAGTGTCCAAGCATGAGAACGCGCCGCTAGTGGAGCTTATTCATAGACACTAGGGGGTGCAAAACACATCAGATATTCCCACGCTATGCCATGTCTGTATTATCCTGCAAAAAACAGAGCCCCTTCTCATGTTTATTTATTTTACTTGTATTGGTATGACACAAAAAAGTGGAGAAAAAAAAAGCCAAATCTGACAAATTCCACGCAAAACTCCAAAAATGGACTGGACACAATTATTGGCACTTTCTCGAAATTGTAAGAAATAATTGCATTTGTGATGTTACTGTAATTTGTAATTAAACTCACTTGTATCAATTAACAAGTGCAGACAATATAGACATCAAAATGGCAACCAGTTTAAATGGTGAAAATCGACTCAACCTTTCTGTTGTGTGTCTCTGTGTACCACACTCAGCATGGAGAAGAGAAAGAACAGCAAAGAATTGTCTAAGGATTTGAGAACCCAAATTGTGGAAAAGCATGGACAATCTCAAGGTTACAAGTCCATCAGAGATCTTAATGTTCCTTTGCCCACTGTGTACAACATTGTCAAGAAGTGCACAGCATATGGCACTGTAGCTAATCTCCCTGAACGTGGACGAAAGAGATTTAGATTTATCAAGCAGCGGATGCTGCAATCTACCCCTGAAGTTTCAGGTCCCCCTGAAACTTAAGTTAAGAAGCAGCGGTCGTAAGACCGCTGCTCCTTAACTCATTCACCACCTCTGAGGTGGCAGACTGCAATCATCCCGATTGGATACGATCGGGATGATTGACACCCCTTGCTAGCGGCCGATTGGCCGTGAATGTGCAGGGGTGGCATTGCATATGCATTTCACTAGAAATGCTTGTGAAATGTTAATTGCCAACAGCGTATGCTACTGGCATTTAGTGCTCTCGGGAGGACATGATCCACTACAGTGGATCATGTCCACCTGACATTTGATAAATCTACCCCAATGTGTTAAATAGCTCCCAGTAATGCATTGCTGCTTCTTTAACAAAATGTACCAAGAGAATGAAGAAAATTAGATAATTAAAGTAAACTGGAAAATTGTTTAAAATTGTATTCTCTTTCTGAATCATGAAAGAAAACATTTCATGTTCGTTTAATGAGACATTACATTACTGTGCACAACTACAATGTAATAATTACTATTCACCATGCTATTATTTTTTTATCATGTGCCTAAAGCTCTATTTATTTCAAAACCATTCTCTTATTTTAACCCCTTATGGGAGCTGGTTGGTGAAACTCTGCTTCTTCATACTTAGCTCTTGCATCTTGGAACTTAGATATTCTATTCCTGCATACACAATATGAGAGAAGTGGTGCATATTCACAGATCAGTAATGCTTTTTGGCAGATGTAGCCTGCACTTCAGGTTAATGTGCATGATATAGGAGGGGATTTAACTTTTAATCTACACTGCATTGCTATATATTATTGTTGGGGGATATAAATATATACACATATGTTTTATGCAAAAAGAAAGGTAAAGCTCTCTCTCTGTATCCTCCATTCATGATAAAGATGTAAATAAAGATTTGTGAATCAGAACCACTTCTGTCTCATGCAGAATGTCTCATTTTCAAAGCACAGCCCAATATGAAGGTGCAGAGTTTCAGTAACTGGCACCCCTAATGGATTAAAATAAAAATGGGAATTAAATGCATTATCCAACACCCAGTATCCAACACAGTGACCGCGGCTCCAAGGTCTCTCCAGCTCCATAAACAGGGAAGTGCTAAGGTTTCCCAATGAGGCTCCCCTTTGGTCCGGAGTGCTTTTACTGTGGCAGATGAAGCCGCACACCACCACATTGAGCACAGAAGGAGTGCAAAATGTAAAAACCATGAATTTTATTGAAAACAAAGTTTCAAAAGAATAATACAGAGATGGTGTAGTGGTAGATTTATCAATTGACGGGCCGACATGATTCGCTGTCGGCATTTAACATTGCACAAGCAATTCTTGTGAAATGCTTGTGCAATGCCGTCCCCTACACATTCGTGGGCCAATTGACTGCTAACATTGGATCGGATTGGCATGATTGCAGTATGCCACCTAAAAGGTGGCGGACAAGTTAAGGAGCAGCGTTCTTATGACCACTGCTTCTTAACCTACATTTTCAGCGAGCCGGAAACTTTGGGCGTAGAAAGCAGCATCCGCTGCTTGTTAAATCTACCCCATAGTGTCCAAGCATGAGAACGCGCCGCTAGTGGAGCTTATTCATAGACACTAGGGGGTGCAAAACACATCAGATATTCCCACGCTATGCCATGTCTGTATTATCCTGCAAAAAACAGAGCCCCTTCTCCCAATGTGTTGATCCATTAGCTGTTTCTATGCTTTACTAGTGTTGGCATCTCCTCCACCATGGATAGTCTCTTTTTACAGTAGTGTTCTATGTGATGCAAGCTGCTCCGTGTATCAACCCAAGTGACCACTCCGCAGATGCTCCCAAAGCCACTTTAAATGTCACTGAAGCCAAATAGTGGTTGGTTTAGCTGTATAATAACCAGAGAGACTCATTTGTCATGCACAATAGTTTTTATTATAACTTTGTTTAAACATAGGCAAATGCATCAATTCATTATGCTGAAGCTTTTAGACCTCCGGGCAGTAATCATCTATAGCTGAAATGCGTAATCAGCAGGTGTTGACTTTTTTATAACTTAATTAAAGGGACATGAAACCCAAACATTTTCTTTCATGATTTAAGTAGAACAGACAATTTTAAACAACTTTCCAGTTTACTTTTATTATCAAATTTGCTTCATTCTCTTGTTATCATTTGTTGAAGGAGCAGCAATACACAACTGATTTCTAGCTGAACACATGGGTGAGCCAATGCCAATTGGTATATATATGAAGCCACCAATCATCAGCTAGAACCTCAGTTATTTTTCGCTCCTGAGCTTACCTAGATAAACCTTTCAGCAATGGATAACAAGAGAAGGAAACTAATTAAGTAATAGAAGTAATTTTGATTTTTTTTTTTAAATTGGATGCTCTGTCTAAATCATGAATGTCTAATTATGACTTTATTGTCCCTTTAATGCCCCTTTAAAACATGAGTAATGTGTTATACAGTATGTGTAACACATGAGTGTTTTGGCTACTTTACAGCTAATCCAATTATTATTTAGTATTTTTAGTCAATTTTGGAAAAAACTGGATATAATTGTCTGCATAGTAGTCACATCTTTATACACTGAAAACTGCTACAAGTGCAGCAAACAAGTGCTCTTGGCTACTTTATCTTATCATTTAAATATGAGAACAGCTTTGAAAAGATTGATATAAAGATAATAGCATGATAAATAGGACTGATATAAAGACAATAGCATGATAAATAGGACTGATATAAAGACAATAGCATGATAAATTGGACTGATATAAAGACAATAGCATGATAAATAGGACTGATATAAAGATAATAGCATGATAAATAGGACCTATCATATTGATATTGTGCATAACAGTTTCATAAAATATATTTTTTTCTTTGTTTTCCCAGCACATGCAGCTCTGGGAAGTGGCAGTGTGAACTCCTTTCATGTTCCGCAACTTGTGCTATTGAAGGAGGGTCCCATATCACCACATTTGATCAAATGCGCTACACGGCGTATGGTGATTGTTACTATGTCTTCTCTAAGGTGAGCAACATTTGTTTTTCATTTGTAAAGTCAAAATTAAAACTAAATTAAAAGGACATAAATCTTGGTGATTAATTCCCCATGATGAAACAATTCAGCAATGCATTTTCATTATGTAGTTTTCCTGATTTTACTGTAATTTAAATTTAATAATTTAATAATTTCCCCTATATTGTGCTTTCTGTGGAACTCAGAACTATGAGCCTCCTACATGATTGTTTAATATGTATATGAGCTCACTTATATATGTTACCTATCTGTCCAAAGCAAAGGCTATATGATTGATAGCACTCAAAAGGCTTTTCAATGTGTGATTTCATGGACTGCAAAACAATGAAAATGTTTGCTATCCAAACTAACACGTATAAAAAAATACTTTTAAAACATTTAGGACCAGATTACAAGTGGCACTCTATTTTTTGTTTCACTAGAGCACTATTTGTGCTCAAGTTAACCCCTTTCAATTTTCTGACCGCTTGGGACCAGGGCTATTTTTACATTTCTGTGGTGTTTGTGTTTAGCTGTAATTTTCCTCTTACTCATTTATTGTACCCACACATATTATATACCGTTTTTTTTTTTGCGCCATAAAATGGACTTTCTAAATACCATTATTTTAATCATATCTTATAATTTACTTTAAAAAATATATAAAATATGATGAAAAAATGGAAAAAAACGCTTTTTTCTAACTTTGAACCCCACAATCTGTTACAACCACAAAAACACTCATGCTAAATAGTTTCTAAATTTTGTCCAGAGTTTAGAAATACCCAATGTTTACATGTTCTTTGCATTTTGCACATTATAGGGCAATAAGTACAAGTAGCACTTTGCTATTTCCAAACCATTTTTTCCCCTCAAAATTAGCAATAGTTACATTGGAACAACGATATCTGTCATTAATCCCTGAATAGCCCTTCATATGTATATATTTTTTTAAAAGAAGACAACCTAAGGTATTAAACTTGGGGTAATTTGACTCTTTTCATGCAACCATTTTACCACCAATCTATGCCAAATTTAAAAAAAAAAGTAGTGATTTTTTGACAAAATAGAAATTTAAGAATACATTTAATGAGAATGTTAAGGGTTACTGCCAAATAACACCCAAATATGTGTTCAGCAACATCTCCTGAGTACAGTGATACAACCCATTTATAGGTGCGTCTGGTTCTCTGGGGGCAAAAAGGCCTTATTTTTAGGGAGCGCATTCCAGTTTTCCAACTTGGAATTTTCACATCTGTCATTATGCACCCATATCCTATTTGGGGCATTTCTGAAGCTGGCCATTTACCCCCATCAAACCATATATATTTTTTTTAAACTAGACACCCTAGGGTATTTTAAATGTTGGTATTTTAACACTTTCCATGCACTAATTCAACCACCAGTCTTTGTCAAACTTTTGGGTAGTCATTTTTTTGTGTTATTTTTGACACACGTTGTGATTTAGGCATGGATTCTTGGTTCCTGTTATGTGTTACTGCCAAAAAACACCTCAGTATGTGTTCAACAACATCTCCTAAGTACAGTGATACCACCCATGAATAGGTTTGTCAGGTTCTCAGGGGGCTAAAATGCCTTATTTTTAGGGGGCACATTCCAGTTTTCCATCTTGGAATTTTTTATATCTGTCATCATGCACCCATGTCCTATTTGGGACATTTCTGAAGCTGGCAAAATCTACCCCCATCAAACCATACATTTTTGAAAAGTAGATACCCTAGTGTATTTGAAATGCTGGTATTTTAACACTTTCCATGTACTAATTCAACCACCAGTCTTTGTCAAACATTTGGGTAGTCATTTTTTGGTGTTATTTTTCATACACATTGTAATTTAGGCATGGATTCTTAGTTCCTGTTATGTGTCACTGACAAAAATCACCTCAATATGTGTTCAACAACCCCTCCTGAGTACAGTGATACCACCCATGAATATGTTTGTTGGGTTATCAGGGGGCTAAAAGGCCTTATTTTTAGGGGGCACATTCCAGTTTTTCAACTTGGAATTTTCACATCTGTCATTATGCACCCATGTACTATTTGGGACATTTAGCTGGCCAATGTAATTTACCCCTATCAAACCATATATTTTTGAAAAGAGGACACCCTAGGGTATTTGAAATGCTGGTATTTTAACACTTTCCATGCACTAATTTAACCACCAGTCTTTGTCAAACTTTTGGGTAGTCATTTTTTTGTGTTATTTTTCACACACATTGTACTTTAGGCATGGATTCTCAGTTCCTGTTATGTGTTACTGACAAAAAACACCTCAATATGTGTTCAACAACAACTCCTAAGTACAGTGATACCACCCTTGGATAGGTTTGTCTGGTTCTCAGGGGGCTAAAAGGCCTTATTTTTAGGGGGCACATTCCAGTTTTCCAACTTGGAATTTTCACATGTCATCATGCACCCATGTCCTATTTGGGACATTTCTGAAGCCGGCCAATGTAATTTACCTCAATCAAACCATATATTTTTGAAATGTAGACACCCTAGGGTATTTAAAAAGCTGGTATTTTAACACTTTCCATGCACTAATTCAACCAACAGTCTTTGTCAAACTTTAGGGTAGTCATTTTGTTGTGTTGTTTTTCACACACATTGTACTTTAGGCACGGATTCCCAGTTCCTATTATGTGTTACTGCCAAAGAACACCCTAATATTTCTTCAGCAAGATCTCTTGAGTACAGTGATAACACCTATGCATAGGTGCCTGCACCCAGACTTTAACTGTATACTTTACTTAATTGCTTTTCCGGCAAGCACCAGCAGGCTATTTACTAATAGGTATTGACAGTTTGTACAATGGATACCAACCAACCAAAGTTTTATTCATTAATGCCTGTAACAGCACGGACAGCAAATCCTAATGTTTATGAGAAAATATTTTCTGATGATAAAGGAGCATTGTCACTTAGCTCCCTTTTTGACACAATGGAACATTTACTTTCCAAGCAGGCGAGAATCCAATGGGACATTTGGACTTTTAAAAGATATATGAAATCTAAGATGATACCAAGAGGTCTCAGAGTTTTTAAGTTTCCTACATTTAAAGTGGATACAAAAGACACAGACTTTGTTGAAGCATTGAATCAGGTTTTTGTCAGAATGTTCCTCCAGGCTTATGTTGTTGCTCATAGATTATAAAGCAAAAATTGCTAGTTGAAATTAGAAAAGAAATAGAGCTAACCCAATGTGAAATGAACAAAAGGAGCACTGAGGTGGACTTTCTTAGATTTGATAATCTGTTAATGAGTACTTTATCCTCCTTAAAGTCTAACATCATGGAAAATAAACATGTGAAATATCTTAGGGACAACTCAGATTACACCAATAAAACAGTTTATATTTGGCAAAGAAAACAAAGGTCATTTAATAGACGTAGATCACAAATGAATACTACAAACAATGACACCAGTAAAAATAAAAATACTAATAAGAATAAAAAACAGAATAGCAACAGGGCTCACTATGCACGCAGAGGTAGCAACAGTGGAAAGACAGTATCCTTCACATATAGTGAAAGAGACTATTCTTCAGATGACAAATCCTCGGAGAATGAGGATACTTCTAATATACAAACAGGAATCCCTAAGAACGGTACACATCAACATACTGATGAGACACCACAGATAGTAAGACCCAAGGAAAATATGGAGTCTAAAAGATATATTCCTACTTATACAGCGACAAATATAACTAATGTCTCAGTATTAGATCAGGTTTTTTTCCATTGGATCCAGGTCTCCCAGAACCCAATATACAAATGGCACAGGGGCAGAACAGATACCAACTTTGGGGGGCCAGGACAAACTCCAAATACAAGTAGGAAATGTGATTAATTTATCGCATTCAACACTAACTGAGGAGCAATACAGTGTTTAGGATATGGCTTGTCTTTTTCACCAACTACAGACTTTGATGTTTTTCAAACGATCATTGATGTAAATCGTCTGGTAAGGAACATTACTCTAAAAAAAACATTTCAGTGACACTGATGTTTCTGAACAATCTGATGTAGTTATTTCTTCAAGTCTAGTGGTTGGTGAAACTGACAAGCTGACTTTAAGGGAAACGTGATTTCATTTTTGCAGGAATTAAACACAGATGCAGGATGAGAAACAGGGCAAATTGGCAGGGGAGCTGGTTTCAGACCAACGTCAAAATTCTACCCTATACACAGCAGGGGTAACAATGTTGAAACATTTTTTTTAATAGGGTTGAACAAGATTTAATAAATCTGAGTACAACACCCCCACCAATACAGTTAAATTAACTGGAAAATAAAAGTTGGCCCTTAAAACCCTACAGTTGAACAAAGAAATAGTCATCAAAAATTCTGATAAGGGTGGCACAGTGGTTGTGCTTGACAAGACAGAATATATAAGAGAGGCACTCAGACAACTAAATAATGAGGATAATTGTTTGGTGTTAACTAGGGACCCTACTAGGGATTTTAGCAAAGAACTTTCACATATTTTGGATGACGGCTTGGAGGAGGGGTTTCTTGATGAAAATACAGTTAATTTCATCATGGTACATAATCCTAGAATCCCCCTCTTCCATCACCTTCCCAAAATGCACAAATCACTTGAAAATGTCAAAGGGGCGACCAATAGTCAGTGTGATAGGATCTCTTGCAGAACACCTATCCCAGTGGTTAGATTAAATTCGGTAGTGTCCTTACAATCCTGTTAGAGATACTAAACATATTCTCAACATACTAGAAAACCAACAGTGGCAAGACACTTACAGTTGGGTAACAGTGGATGCAGTGTCCCTCTACTCATCTATACCTCATGAGGAGGAAGTAAATGTGGTGAGTTTCTTTCTCCAATTTTTCACTGATTATACCGTTGATTTTCAAAAATGTATTCTGAGGGTGATGAGATTTTTACTTATCCACATTTTTTCAATTTGAGGGGGTTTTCTATCTCCAAAGATGTGGAACTGCGATGGGAGCTAAATTTGCCCCATCTTATGTCAACCTATATTCAGGTTGGTGGGAATTTTTTCACATCTTTGGAGATAGAAACCCCTACAGGAATGACATCCTGATGTACAGGAGATACATAGACGACCTCTTGCTCACATGGAAGGGGTCAGTGGGAGATGTTCTGCCGTTTGTCAATTATCTCAATCAGAACCAAATTAGTTTAAGTTTTACATACAAGGTAAATTCCTCTACTATCAATTATTTGGACCTGTCTTTGATGGGATTGGGAGATGGCAGAATAATTACAAGGACTTATAGGAAGCCCATTACTGGAAACCCCCTCCCACATGGGAAGAGCTGTCATCCCAGACACACTCCATCAGCAGTGGCTAAAGGATAATTTATTTGCCTTAAAATAAATTGTTCCAATCCTGAGGATTTTAAGAAACAAGCAGATTAATTGGAATTAAGGCTAATGGAAAGGGGATATCACAGGAACACAATAACAAAAGCCAGAGAACAAACACTTGATAGGCAGAGAAAAACCCTATTACAGGGCACACATAGATTTAAACAACCCTTTAGTGGCATGAACTTTATCACCAGCTAGCACCAATTCCCCCAAATAGTGCAAATTATAAAGAAGCGCTTCTCAATTTTGGCTTCAGATGAAAAACTAATAGATTTAGTCAAACATGGAGTCAGATGCAGTTCTAGAAAGAGTCCGACTCTAGGTACCATTCTATCACCTACACAACTGACACAGGAACCATCTAATAACAGTGCATGGTTAAAAAGTGTGGGAATGTATGGATGTGGGCATAACAAATGCAAACCCTGTTAATACCTTGATAGAACAAAAGAATTTAGCTCTTGAGTAACAAGAGATGTTTTCCCTAGCAAAACTCTTTTGAATTGCATGTCAAAAAATGTCATCTATATGTTAAGATGTGAACAATGTCATATCCAATACATTGGTCTCACCTCGAGAAACATAAAATTCAGAATAAGGGAACATCTTTCTACTCTTGGCAGGGGCAGGTCCTCCACCCCCCCACCCCACCCCGGTACGACATTCCTCTGAAGTTCATAATGGCAACTTAAACACAATGAAGTGGTGTGCCATTGAACTAGTGAGGGTACCCAATAGGGGAGGTGATGTGGACAAACTCCTAGCCAAGAGAAAAAAATTCTGGATGCTTACAATAAGGACCAGGTATCCAGAAGGTTTAAATACTAGGTATGACATTATTAACTACTGGGAGTGACGTAGTCACACTAGTCTCTTTAAAATATTAAATACATTTTTATATCACCATCTATCTACAAATAGATACACTTCTTGATACAGGGTGTATTTGTCCTCTTATGGGACTACAGGTAGTTTGAATGTTTAAAGTGTTTAAAATGTTATAAATGTATATAGGCAATGACATCTGGTTTTTCTAATAACTGATATTACCTACGGTCAATCAACTAAACCTTGTTTCTATATTTAATAATAATAAGTGTAGATGGAGCACCAACTAGGCTGAAGTATCAAAATAACAGATAATTACACTAAAATGGAAAATACAAGTGAAAAATACATTTATTAACACATAAAATAGGGTACCATATACATACAGACCTATTAAAAATTAAAATTATTAAAAACAACAAAGTAAGTGGCCCTATAAAGTTAAAGGCCACATCCAATTACAATTGGTATAATTAATACAAAAAGTCCCAAGTGATAGAGAGTATCCTTTATAAATGTCCCATATATAGTGTCCTGTGTCCTGTGTATCCAATTAAATAAATTATGTGTCCAACAATATCCTAGTGCAAGTGGAAGAGGTAATAACCTCTTAAGGAAAAAATGAAAAATAAAAATGAAAATAAAAAAATCTAAATAAAAAATAAAATTAAGAATAAGAAAAAAAAGTTTAAAATCCAATGTAACAAAAGTCCAATGTGATCCAGTGATGATTGTACCTTGTCACATGAACGTAGGAACGTTCACACTTTAGCATTCCTATTAGTTATCGTTGCCGTGGTTACCTCTCTGAGTGTGTATATTTGAAATGTGTGCTTTGATGCAACCGTTTTAGCCCAAAAAATTGGAGAAAGTGTATGGTGGTAATTTTTTAGTTTTCATTTTTACACACACGTTGCTTTTTGACTATGATTTAGGAGAGCCTGTTGTAAGTTATTGCAAAAAGACACTTCAGGTTGTTTTCTCCTAAGTATTCCTATGCCCCCCCCCATGCATAGGTTTGCCAGGATTTTGGGATGGTTCTGTTACAATTTTATTACTTGTAATTTAGTTAAAAGGGAGAGTATTTCTTCTGATATGCCTATCTTTAGTTTGGGGCCTTTTGCATACCCCAGTTTTATTTATTGCCATGAAAGTGTATATATTTGAAATGTTGACACCCCAAGGTATTGTATATTGTGTGGTTTGATGCCTTTGATGCTAAAGTTGTCGCCAAATAAATTGAAAAAAGTGTATGGTGGTAATTTTTCAATTTTCATTTTTACACACACATTGATTTTTTACAATGATTTAGGAGAGCCTGTTGTAAGTTATTTTGCAAAAATACACTCCAGATTGTTTTCTGCAAGGCCCCCTGAGTACACCCATGCCCCCCATGCATAGGTGTGACAGGGGTTTTGGTAAAATACAACAACCATTTAGAACTTATAAAAAAGAGACTAGTGAAATGTAAAAAAATCTGGCACAGTAAAAGTAAAAATAAAAACCTCTAATAGTGAACATAACCAAAAATACCCCGCAAATTTTAAAAAAATAAATCAAATTGGACAATTGTTTGAAGCAGTCCCCAATGCAGAGTCCAGGCTGTCCAGGGTAATCAGGACAGTAATATATGGTGTCCTTTCTCTGCCCCCTCTTGGAACAGACTTAGCATTTTTTTTAGGTTTCTGCTTTGTGGCTGTAGGGGGGATTTTAAAAATAAAATGGGTAGCCCCAACTCTGCTCTCTCCCATCACCGCCCGGGGAGCAGATGCATCTTGGTACAAAATCCACAAAATGATCTGGAGCTGAAACTGTAAAAAAGTCTGTTTCATTCCGGGGTTTGGTTTTTTGAACAACAAAAAAGTGTTGTGTGTTGCAAACTGCATTAAGTAAATTGCAACCTTTGTGTACCAGGCCCTTGTCTTCCATATAATTAGGTAGGGCTGCAGCAGCTGATCTGCCAGATCAACCCCACTCATATGCCGGTTATAAGCCTTGATGCACACTGGCTTCTTATGCTCTCAGCTCTCCCACGTACAGAGACCTCCACAGTCCTCTCAGTGTGGATGGTGGTAAGAAGGTATACATCCTTCTTGTCTCTGTACTTAACTGCTCTTGGCACAGAGCTGAGGTCTCACCCCTTCGTAGCCGGGTGCATGCAAGTTGTCCTGGGAAACCTGCTTGGTTCTTTTTAATTGTACTGCAAGCTACTGTATCAAAGCAATACAGTAGCTTAAACAAAAGGACACATGTATAGAAATGATCTAAATACAAGTGGTACCCTTTGTTCATCAGGGGTAATATCAGGTCCCAGACAATCTTTCCAGTAGTTCCCATATGTTCTGGGCAACCTGGAGGGTCAAGGTTGCTATCCTTTCCCTCATACAACCGGAAGGCCTGAGTATACCCAGTATTGTTCTCACAGAGCTTATACACCTTTACCCCATACCTGGAGCGCTTGGAAGGAATATACTTCTTGAATCACAGCCTTCCCTTATACATAATCAGGGATTCATCCACGCATATATTCCTTCCAGGTGTATAAGCCTCTGCAAACCTGGCAGCAAAGTGGGTAATCAGGGGGAAGATTTTATACAGCCTGTCAAATTGGGAATGCTCCCTAGGGGGGCACAGGCTGTTGTCGCTGAAGTGCATGAAATGTAGAATCATTTCATACCTCTTATTCGACATACACTGGGAGAAAATGGGGGTAGGGCAGATGGGGCTACTGCTCCAGTAGGAGCAAATGGAGGGTTTCTTTATGAAGCCCATCAACTCTGGCACATCAATGAGGGCCCATTGCTGCTTTGCCAAATATGAGTCAGGCTTTGCAGCACGGAACTGATGGGCATATAAATTAGTTTGGGCGACAATGTTCCCCAATACATCCTCGCCCAGAAACACCTCCAGAAACTGTTGGGGGCTAAATCCTGCAACATCCATATTGATGCCAGGATTTGCTGTGAAGGGTGGGATATCTGGCCTCTGGTGATGAGGTGTTACCCACTCTTCAGCGGAAATGACAGCAACATGTCTCCTTCTGGCAGCGGGGCTAGCAGCCACAGATACATCAGTTGAGACTGTATCTAATGATGTATCTGAGCATATGGCAATGTCAAAATTGGGGTCTTAAAAACATAGAGGCATCTGACTCTGATGCAAGGATGGCATACGCCACCACCGATGGAACAGAAGAGGACGTCCGCAGTGGTTGATGTCTTCATCCAAGGGGCGCTGAAGAGGTCTTCCATCCGATAGAAGTCTTCATCCAGGCGGCGTCTTCAATCTTCATCCATTCGGAGCGGAGCAGAGCCATCTTCAAAGCAGCTGACGCGGAGCCATCTTCATCCACTGATGCCTACTCGCCGAATGAATATTCCTTTAAGTGACGTCATCCAAGATGGCGTCCCTCGAATTCCGATTGGCTGATAGGATTCTATCAGCCAATCGGAATTAAGGTAGGAAAAATCTGATTGGCTGATCCAATCAGCCAATCAGATTCAAGTTCAATCCGATTGGCTGATCCAATCAGCCAATCAGATTGAGCTCGCATTCTATTGGCTGTTCCGATCAGCCAATAGAATGCGAGCTCAATCTGATTGGCTGATTAGATCAGCCAATCAGATTTTTCCTACCTTAATTCCGATTGGCTGATAGAATCCTATCAGCCAATCGGAATTCGAGGGACGCCATCTTGGATGACGTCACTTAAAGGAATATTCATTCGGCGAGTAGGCGTCGCGTCAGCTGCTTTGAAGATGGCTCCGCTCCGGATGGATGAGGATTGAAGATGCCGCCTGGATGAAGACTTCTATCAGATGGAAGACCTCTTCAGCGCCCCTTGGATGAAGACTTTGACCACTGTGGATGTCCTCTTCTGTTCCATCGGTGGTCGGCTGGCTGAAGACGGCTAAAGGTAGGATGATCTTCAGGGGGTAGTGTTAGGTTTATTTAAGGGGGGTTTGGGTTAGAGTAGGGGTATGTGGGTGGTGGGTTGTAATGTTGGGGGGTGGTATTGTGTTTTTTTTTACAGGCAAAAGAGCTGATTTCTTTGGGGCATGCCCCGCAAAAGGCCCTTTTAAGGGCTGGTAAAGTAATAGAGCTGTTAACTTTCGTAATTTAGAATAGGGTAGGGCATTTTTTTATTTTGGGGGGCTTTGTTATTTTATTAGGGGGCTTAGATTAGGTGTAATTATCTTAAAAATCTTGTAATATTTTTTATTTTTTGTAACTTAGTTTTTTTTATTTTTTGTACTTTAGTTAGTTTATTTAATTGTATTTAATTGTAGGTATTTTTAGATAATTAATTTAATTAATTTAATGATAGTGTAGTGTTAGGTTTGATTGTAACTTAGGTTAGGATTAATTTTACAGGTAATTTTGTTTTTCTTTTAGCTAGGTAGTTATTAAATAGTTAATAACTATTTAATAACTATTCTACCTAGTTAAAATAAATACAAAGTTACCTGTAAAATAAATATAAATACTAAAATAGCTACAATGTAATTATTAATTACATTGTAGCTATCTTAGGGTTTATTTTACAGGTAAGTACAGTATTTAGTTTTAAATAGGAATAATTTAGTTAATGATAGTGTAGTGTTAGGTGTAATTGTAACTTAGTTTTTATTTTACAGGTAAATTTGTCTTTATTTTAACTAGGTAGCTATTACATAGTTATTAACTATTTAATAGCTATTGTGCCTAGTTAAAATAAATTTAAATTTGCTTGTAAAATAAAAATGAATCCTAAAATAGCTACAATATAATTATTAGTTATATTGTAGCTATATTAGGGTTTATTTTATAGGTACGTATTTAGTTTTAAATCGGATTAATTTAGTTAATAAGAGTAATTTTATTTAGATTTATTAAAATAATATTTAAGTTAGGGGGGTGAAAGGGTTAGGGTTAGACTTAGGTTTAGGGGTTAATTAGTTTAATATAGATGGCGGCGATATAGGGGGGGCAGGATAGGGGTTAATAAATTTATTATAGGTGGCGACGGTGTAGGGGGGCAGATTAGGGGTTAATACGTTTAATATTGGTTGCGGCGGGGTACGGGATCGGCAGGATAGGGGTTAATAAATTTATTATACATGGCGGCGGTATAGGGGGGGCAGGATAGGGGTTAATATGTATTATGTAGGTGGCGGCGGGGTCCAGGAGCGGCGGTTTAGGGGTTAATACGTTTATTAGAGTGGCGGTGGGCTCCGGGAGCGGCAGTTTAGGGGGTAATACATTTATTTAGTTGCCGCGGTATAGGGGGGGCAGATTAGGGGTGTTTAGACTCGGGGTACATGTTAGGGTGTTAGGTGTAGACAGCTCCCATAGGAATCAATGGGATGTTGGGCAGCAGCGAACATGAAGTTTTGCTATGGTCAGACTCCCATTGATTCCTATAGGATCCGCCGCCTCCAGGGTGGCGGATTGAAGACCAGGTACGCTGGGCCGGAAAAGTGCAGAGCGTACCTGCTAGGCATTTGATAACTAGCAAAAGTAGTCAGATTGTGCCGAACTTGCGTTCGGAACATCTGGAGTGACGTAAGAATCGATCTGTGTCGGACTGAGTCCGGCGGATCGAAGCTTACGTCACTATATTCTACTTTTGCCGGTGTGTAGGGCTTGATAACTAAGGTGAATCAGCCTCGCCACAAATACACTGCGGAATTCCAGCGTATTTGCGGTTGACGGCTTGATAACTAGGGGCCTTTGGGTCTCACAAAAAAATTACTAAAATAAAATTAAAGGGACAGTCAACACCAGGATTGTTGTTGTTTTAAAAGATAGACAATCCCTTAATTACCAATTCCACAGTTTTGCATAACCAAGACTGTTATAATTATAAACGTTTTACCTCTTTAATTACCTTGTATCTAAGCCTCAGCAGACTGCCCCTTATTTCAGTTCTTTTGACAGACTTGCATTTTAGCCAATCAGAGCTGTCTCCATGGTAAATTCATGTGCATGAGCTCAATGTTATCTATATGAAACACGTGAACTAATGCCCTCTAGTGATGAAAAACTATCAAAATACATTTAGATTAGAGGCGGCCTTCAAGGTCTAAGAAATTAGCATATGAACCTCCTAGGTTTAGCTTTCAACTAAGAATACCAAGAGAACAAAGCAAAATTGGTGATAAAAGTAAATTGGAAAGTTGTTTAAATTACATGCCCTATTTGAAACATGAAGTTTTTTTGGACTTAACTGTCTCTTTAACCCCTAAAAAATGCACAGAGAGCAAAAAAGTGTTGCTGTGCTATTGCCAGTGATTTATAGTGATCACTGGCAAGCTAGGGGTTATTGGCTCTGAAAAGAACCTTTGGGTCTCACAATTTTTAAGAAATATATTAGATAAATCTCTCTCTCCTAAACACAGATCTCTCTCTCCCACAAAAATACAAGAGAGGAGAGGGAGGGAGGGAGATCCACACTGGTCAGAGTCAATATTTACAAATATTGACATGATCAGACAAATGGAATATTTTATTATTAAAAAAATTATTATAGGGGTAAGCTCAGATTGGATGACCCTAGCCTGCCCCTATGATGAGGCAGGTTAGGGACACCCCCAGAAGCCCCATGATGCACTGGGCATGGCTATATCTGAAGCCTCATGGGGGTGTGGTAGGGGGGCTATATGGGGCTTATAATAGTAAAAAAAATAGATATATTATTTTAATACATACTGAGTGCCTTGACCCACCAAGGCACTCCGCATTCAAGCAGAGCATTGGAAAGGCTGTCTGATTGCTTCTGATGCTCTGCTAGACTGTCACGCTCCACGTGGAGCGAAATCAGAAGGGATCACTAGTGGGGAGTGATCAATCCGGGGCCCGGCAGTCAGGAACAGTATTGCAGAACGCCTCCTCATATAGGCATCGCTGAAATACTGTTAGAGTGGCTGGAAGAGATCTAGAGCGCTTCCAGCACTCAGATTACCTGAGAAAGTACAGCGTACGTCCGTAGTCATTAACTACCGTTTTGTGTAGGACGTACCCTGTTCGTCTTTGGTCGTTAAGAGGTTAAAACAATTAGCATGGCTGGGTTGGCAGGGGTTTACCAGTTGAAAGTAAAACGTGTGAGCAAAAGACTCAGGAGCGCTAACTTCAGGACTTGGATATTGTGACCATGCTAACTTCCTCTTCCCATAGACGTCCATGAGTTGTGGTACAAAAAGCCTTTCTAGTTATCACTCACACGCTAACCAGACACTGTGCTAGATCAACTGAGCTTAAGCCATAGGTGCATTAGGAATATGTTCTTCACATAGAAGAGAATATTCTTTTAGTTTTAAAATATATATTTTTATGTTTATAATTTTTTTAAATAAATAGCTATATGAATATATACAGATGATAGATAGATAGATAGATAGATATTGTATATAATATCTATCTATCTTGTGGTAATCCGAAAAGGGCAAAAATCCGAACATAGAATATCGCAGGCACATTCACTTATTCCCCCATAGAAATCAATGGAGTGAAAAAAGTAGAAAAAAAACACCCCACTCTCACGCAAACATGATCGCATATTCTCATTTGCACTACCCCAACATGAAAATATGAATATTTCACATTCCAATGTTCTGTGCATTGCAGAATATTTTCTATTTATTTATAAATAAATATTTCTACATATTTCTGATATTTTTTGGTACAATATATATATATGTATATCTGTAACTATATACAGTATATAGATGATTATATATACTATATATACAGTATATATATGTATATATATATATATATATATATATATATATATACTGTATATATGCACAGATATATACAGAAATATAGAAAAATAAGTTACAAAGTTTGCAACAAAAAAGAGTGCTTTACCCCTACAATTATCTCACTGAATAATACAGGAACAATTTTTTAACCATTCATACTTTGGGGCATATTTACCAAGCTCTGTGCGGTTATGAAGTTATGAAGACAGCTGCTCCATAACCTGTCCGCCTGCTCTGAGGCCGCGGACAGCCATCGCCAGAAATCAACCCGATCGGATACAATCGGGTTGATTGACACCCCCTGCTAGCGAATCTGCAGGGGGCGGCATTGCACCAGCAGTTCACAAGAATTCAATGATAAATTCCGACAGCGTATGCTTTCTGCATTTATCGATGTGCAGCAGACATGATCCGCAATATCAGGTCATGTCCGCTTGCACAATGGTAATTCGGCTCCTTTATCTTTATTGGTTTAACTATTCAATCATACATGTTTAAAAACACTTAAACTCTCGAGATATCAATATATAGTATAGGTGTGTGAATAATACCTCTGAGAATCATGTATCTAGATGTGAAACATTGTAATTGGTTTCTATAATATCAAGCAGTCAGATACAAACAATATCTTTTGTAGTCAGCTATTAATAAATTCAGAAATAACGCTGTAACAAGAGGACCTGTTAATATGTGGGATGCCAGATTATGAGATTAAAGCTATCTAGCTAATACTCTATCTGTAATTATAAAGTCCTTGCTTGCACAGTTAACTTTATCACAACTGCTCAGTGTAATAGATTCTGTCTGCTTGAACTCTCTAGATATCAATATATAGCATAGGTGTGTGAATAATACCTCTGAGAACCTGTATCTAGATGTGAAACATTGTACTTGTTTTGTATAATATCAAGCAGTCAGATACAAACAATAACTTTTGTAGCCGGCTATTAATAAATCTATCTGTAATTATAAAGTCCTTGCTTGCACAGTTAACTTTAGCACAGCTGTTCAGTGTAATAGATTCTATCTGCTTAAGCCCCTTCTATTGTGGGGGCTAGATTAATGTTTAACTGACTTGTTTCACTATTATAGCATAACGTCTGATCTCAGAATATAACACACATTTACAAGCTATTGGCAAAAAATATTGCAATCAACAATTATCATAGGCTGTAAAAAGCTGAATTGAAAATATCACCTGAACATCTCTAGGTAAAAAAGAAAGGTAAAAAAGAAAGATATTTTATCAAAATGTCCTAAGCTTTAAACATCAAATCAGTATGCCTGTCCCGGGACAGGCAAGGGAGTGAGTCTCATGCACAGTCTTGTTATTTCCCTATTTAGTTTAAGGGTGTTTACTATGAAATCTCATGAGAGTTAAGTGAAATTTTGTGAGATCACAGTAAAGAGTTCATGACCTCAGCACTGCTTATGCTGATTGGCTGCTGTTCATTTCTTCCCTTTTTTTACCTGCAGCTGGACAGCAGCTGAAGTATATAACTTTTCACACAGAACTTACTCTGGTGAGCTGAGGAAATTGTGAGGTAAAAATATCTTACTTTTTTACATAGAGATGCTCAGGTGATATTTTCCTGTCAGCTTTTTACAGTTATGCTGCATCCCTTTCAATTGATTATGTCCCTTTAAGGCTTTGGGTCTGCCTATGCTGCATCCAGGTGGATTCTTTTGGCTGCGTGCGCAGCCAACATTCTATTGGCTGCCTCAAGCAGCCAACATTCCTTTGAGGATGCGTGTGCAACTGGCAATGGTGACTGACACATTACAAACGTGATTATAGTATAGATATACATGAAGAAAGAATGAAGGGAGGGATGGAAGGAAGGAGGAAAGGAAGGAAGGGAAAGGGAGAAAGGAAGAAAGGGAGGGAAGAAGGGGCTGAGGGAAGAAGGAAGGAAGGAGGAAAGGAAAAAATAAAGGAGTGAAGGGAGGGAGGTAAGAAGGAAGGATGGAAGGAGGAGAAAGGGATGGAATGAGGGAAAAGGGAAAGAAAGCAGTGAGGAAAAAGGAAGGAAGGTAAGAAAGAAGACATGTTTTACAGAAACTAGGAAATTATATAAATATTTGAAGAAGAAAAAATTCTCTTTGAATTTTTTTTTCTTATGGTAAAGAATTGACTACTTGTCCTTATCACCTAAAGTTTTAAATTCTTGTTATATAATTGCACTGTATTTCTTTCTCTGTAGCTGTGTACACAAAGCTTATTTACTGTTTTGGGTGAACTAAGGCCATGTGGAAAGAAAGAAACAGAAACATGCTTGGTGGGAGTAACGGTTATCCTAAATGACGATGAAACTGTAAGTGAACACGCTGTGGATTTTATTTATGTGTTTATTCATTTTTTACTATTGCCTGTTAAATATCTACTAAATATTATCTACTTAATAGTGGAGTATAAATTATTATGATTTGTATTTTTCTCCAATTGTATTTTTGAAAGTTAGGTCCGCAAGACATTTCTTAAATATGCCTCAAAGTCTGTATTTTATCACAAAGAGAATAACAATCCCTAGCTTTTTGAAAAAAAATCCTCTGCCCATGTGGAACCACGGGCAGAGGAACACAGGGCAACGTATTGCAAGGAGCAGGGGAAGTTTGGTATTGTTATTCTCTCTGTGATGGAATGCAGACTTTGGATGTGAATGGAATGTGCACTTAACTGTGCGCATGCAATATCAAAGTGTTTAATAAGAGCACATCAAAATTTGCTACCCAGCAAGAGCCGTCAAAATTTGCTACTAAGCAATCGTTATGAGCATGCACAAATGTCACTCAATAAAATGTTGAAGTACACAAGTATCACTGTAGAAAAAAGCTACCTCTAGCACTGTGCATGGGCACAAATACGCACTAGTATTCCACAGTTGTGACATAAGTGCGAGCACGTGCAGCGCTCCCAAGCAGTGTAGATAAAGATTTGTCTACCTGTATTTTTTATTTACTTGGTACTATTTATTCATTTACTGTTATTTAGCAATACTTTGATACAATGCTCTTTTTCTTTTTTCTAGATAATTGAGTTGAACCCTTCAGGGGATGTATACGTAAATTTTATATACACTCAGCTGCCAATATCTGCAGGTACAAAACATATGTAAAGTGTTAAAACTTGTTGTGTTTGACCGTTCTCCAACAGCTGTCTTTAAGAGGACTATTCCCTATGTGAGCAAAACCAGTTATTCCATGATGTGCTCCAGTACATACTGCTTCAATTAAAATAAAAAGGTCTTACATTGCTTAAAACGTTATGGCCTTCTGATTAACATAAATTAAGTGCTAAATGTATTCATTAGCATATAGGGGTATATCTGAATACACAAACATTCTAAAGCACACATTAATCAAAGTATGAATCCCAGTGTTTCTCAACTCCAGTACTCAGGTACCCCAAACAGGCCAGATATTCATGGTATTTTAAAGGGACAGTCTACACCTTAGTCATCCTAAAGTCTTATCTTAGAGTAACCTGCCAATACCCTCCTGCACCCTTTCTATATCATGCAGCATGACTGGTAAAAATGTTATTTGAAAATTAATATTGTTTTCCCCACTTTGTAATGGCTGCCAAGCTCTGCCCAC
The DNA here is from genome assembly GCF_027579735.1 of Bombina bombina. Classification (NCBI taxonomy): domain Eukaryota; kingdom Metazoa; phylum Chordata; class Amphibia; order Anura; family Bombinatoridae; genus Bombina; species Bombina bombina. The sequence goes on along the minus strand of NC_069505.1, from coordinate 85,304,268 downwards.
TGATGACATCATGATCTGGGCTGCATCTAGGCACTCTGCTAAATTACATTGACAGTGTTGAATCCAACTAGTGAGCCTTTTGTGATTGTACGCCAAAGGCAGTCCAGATTGTGATTTTGTCATGGGCAGGATTTGGCAGCCATTTTAAAGTGGCCAGAAACAATATTCATTTTTAAATAACTTTTTTACCCATCCTGTTGCATAACATAGAAAAGGTGCAAAAGGCAATTTGCAGCTTAATCTAAGGTAAGATGACTAAAATGCAGACTGCCCCTTTAAAGGACCAGTCAACACATTAGATTTGCATAATCAATAAATGCAAGATAACAAGACAATGCAATAGCACTTAGTCTGAACTTCAAATGAGTAGTAGATTTTTTTATAACAAATTTCAAAGTTATGTATATTTCCACTCCCCTTGTACCATGTGATGGCAATCAGCCAATAACAAAAGCATATACGTATAGTCTGTGAATTCTTGCACATGCTCAGTAGGATCTGGTGACTCCAAAATTGTAAATATAAGAGACTGTGCACATTTTTTTTAATGGAAGTAAATTGGAAAGTTGTTTAAAATTACATGCTGTATCTGAATCATGAAAATTTAATTTAACCTGAGTGTCCCTTTAACTAGATAATCTGTAACTGCTGCAGTTTAGTCTCTTTCTGCCTGGATGTATATGTATGGCCCTGTTTGCTCTGTCCTGGTTATCTCTGACTGCTTGTTTTCCTGACATTAGCCTACTGGAAATTTCTACAGTTTAACATATTGTTGTATTAACCTGTGTATGACCTGGCTTATCTTAAATGACTGTGTTTATTTCATGCTGCTACAATTTTAGCCTCTTACTGACTGTCTGAATACTATTGAATAGCCTTGGCTTTGCTTGACAAACTGTGCTCCTAAAACTTTTTAACACTTTGCTCCATTCTTGCAGTACCTATTGTGCTAGACATCTTATATAATCTGTGTATCATGTGTTGCAGTACCCCTTGTTTCAGTTACCCTGTTTACTATTTACTAAAGTGAGCTCATGTGATCTGATTGCTGCTTCTTGTGCATCATTCTTTTTTGTCTGCTAATATCTTGTTTCCAGTTGATGTTTATACCAATACTTGCTTCATCCACTGATTGTTTATTTTGTGTCATTGTCTAACCTCTATTACTACTATAACCAGTCGGTCCTGTACCAACGTACTGTACATATGTTCTTAAAATGGGAAAATGCCAGGTTTGATACATTTAACTCTTTATTATGAATGACTGGTCATGGGAACATTTTTGAAGGGTAAAGGTGTAATAGATAGTTTATCTTATTAGGTAAGTGTGATTTTAATTGAAAATGTGTGTGTGTATAACAATAAAAAACAAAAAAAAATATTAATAAATCTGTGTATTACTAAAGTAGAAAAATATAAGATGCACATATGATGAACAAATAATATGAATTTATGGATCATCTTTTTTGTTTTTACAGCTAATTTTACTATCTTCAAACCATCTCCTTTATATATTGTTCTGAACACAAACTTTGGACTCCAGATTATAAGTCAGATCATACCCATAATGCAGTTGTATGTGGTTCTGGAACCATCTTATTCGTCCCAGACATGTGGTATGACTTTTATATTTCATTCTTGCTATTCCGTCTACTGCAGTTCAATGTTTTCAGTGATATAAGAGTCATCAAGGTACAACAGATTTAATGATAAGCTTTTTTTCGGAAATTTAGGATCCCTAGTCTTCACATTTGCACAAAATGTGATTTAATCTACTTAAAATGAAAATGAAGTGAAGGAGTTAAAACAAATACAAGGAAGAAGTCTTGCAAGTACATTATTCCAGATTATTGATATAGAGATAATTGACTGCCATTTAAAATGCCATCAAAATTGCTGGCCTCTTAATAAATTCCTTGCACAAATTTAGCTTGCCAGAATATAACATGTATATATAATTTTAAAAAATAGGTGGTTATTAGATTAAATACAAAAGTCTAGTCTGTAAAATAAAATACTGTACTTGTAGTTGTAGCACCATTAATTCATTACAGTAACACTCTTAATTCTCAAACACTTAGCCATAAATTTGCAAGGCCGACCCTTTTTATTTTGTTTTTCCTACCTAGGGCAAGGATGCAGGAAAATTATGAGAAAGGCATCTTTAAATGAGAAAAGTAGAAATAAGTATTAGGAAATGGTGATCCCTACCATTTCACCCTCTTACTGTGATATGTATGCATACAACCTACACTAACCTTTCTTAATACCAGCTCCTCTCCTCCATTGCTATTCACCATGAACCCCCTTAGAATGCAAGCTTAAGAGCCCAACTGCTTGCAGATCACCTTCATAAGAGCTGACTGCAAGAGTGCGACTCTAGGCAGTGCCCTCTACCCATTTGATCCCTATAATTTCTACCTTGAATATCGCCTATGTTTATAGCACTGCAGAATCTATTGGCACTCTACAAATAACCAATAATAATAATAATAATAATAATAATAATATGTAGTCTGAAGAATTGTGCATACCATAGTTAAACAAATAACCTGCAGAGGGAGCTTTAGCATAAAGCAGCCTCTGTAACTCTATGATAAAACTCTGCAGTACACTAAGCTAGTGAACATAGCATATGTATTGCTAGAAACACAATTAAGGTGAATGTTTTAGCACAAACTGAGGATTTGTCTGTTTTTGGATAAGAGGTGTCCAAGCAGTGTGTGCAGTAGTAGTAAGTGAAGGCTGAGCTGTGGGTGTTCCCTGCTATCACTTTGCACTGCCTGCTGCAGATAATTTTCCTCTACAGGTTGCTTGCACAACACTGCTACACACTGCTGCCACATAGTGCACAGCAGTTTTGAGAGTACTTCAGTATACCCACATGAACATGGGCCAAGTTTCAACTAAGACAAAGAAATACATTTGATAAAAGCAGTATATTGAATTTTTAAATATAAAATATTCTATCTGAATTATGAATGCTTAATTTAAGTTTCCATACCCCTTTAAGGTTCAAAACCAATTGTTTCATGTTGACATTAACAAAAAAAAAAAAAAAAAAAAAAAAATTGAAACTTTTGATGAAAGCTTTATCGTTTACATCAGTGTAAAGGTCTTGGATTATGGATAACGTGAATTTCTGAACAAAACAAAGTCACTGCATCAGAATTTATTGCATTAATCTATTATATCAGGTTATTCATATAATATTGGGATTTTATTACTGAGCCTCCCAATAAAGTGTCAATCTATTACAACAAAAGCTATAAGAATATAGAGTGTGTTTTTTACACATTTAAAGAGACACCAATTTTAGATCATACTTCAACATGTCATACTACATACAGTAATTACTTGTTGTTTTGTTAATATTCTGTAGGCAAAAATACATATTTTAAGGCATTTAAAACAGTGATTTTGATAGCTAAGCTGACATTGCATTGAAGGGCCTGGTCTTACCCTTTAAATATTACTTATCCTATTTCATATGTTGGAGTCATTTAGAGACAAATAGAAAAGAGGTCATGCAGAAGGCATTGCAGCCTTTCAGGGGCAGTGTAAAAAATAGAAATTGCAGGGTTAAATTACAGGTTAATGTGGCAAAATAAATAATTAAAATACTTAATAAAATAATTTTACTATTCTTAAAGGAAAATGAAACCCAACATTTTTCTTTCATGATTAAGAAAGAGGGCTCCATTTAGCAAAGTATGGGCGGACAGGGTTCTCAATCTGGGAATGTGTCCACCCGTTATTGCAGCTTAAAGGGACACTAAACCCAAATGTTTTCTTTCATGAGTCAGATAGAGCATGCAATGTTTAAAACCTTTCTAATTTACTCCTATTATCAAATTTTCTTCGTTCTCTGGCTATCTTTATTTAAAAAGCAGGAATATCCTTATTGGTGGCTAAATGTAAGCCAATAATAAGCAAGTGCTATCCATGGTGCTGAACCTAAAATGGGCAGGCTGCTAAGATTTACATTCCTGCTTTTTAAATAATGATAGTAAGAGAACAAAGAACAATTGATAATAGGAGTAAATTAGAAAGTTGCTTAAAATGTCATGTTCTATCTGAACCATGAAAGAAGAAATGTGGGTTTAGTATCCCTTTAAGGACAACATCCTGCCTGTATTTATCATTGCACTAGCAGCTGACTTTCACCTTCTGCTTTAGCACAACCATTCACTTAAGAGCAGGGGATGTCAATCACCCCGGTCTAATTAGTCAAGGATGATTTTAAACTGCCAGCTCAGAGTTGACACAGATATTAAGAAGCAGTGGCCTGAAGTCTTCTGCTTCCTAATTTTTGGCTAAAGGCTTGATCATTTTATTGAAAGGTTTTAAAATAAAAACAAAAGCATATCAAAGAGTACAGAAATTGTGAGTCAGAAGTACAATAAATAAGAGGGTGCAGCACAGATCACAGCTCATTTACAACCCCAAATCCTAAAATTTTGGGACAGTATGGAAAATGCAAAAAAAAATAAAAAAAAAATAGTAATTTGAAAATTAAATTCACACTGTACTATATTGAAAACATATCATTAACATTATTTGTTGTTTTACTTTGTAAATTTGATGTATTTTTGAAAATATACACTCATTTCAAATCTGATGACTGCAACGCGTTCCGACAGGGGCAATTTAAGACTAAGGCCTCTATTTAACAAGCTCCCTATGGAGCTTGATGGTCCCTGTTTCTGGCGAGTCTTCAGACTCACCAGAAACAGCAGTTATGAAGCAGCGGTCACAAAGATCGCTGCTCCATAACCTGTCCACCTGCTCTGAGCAGGCGGACAGACATCGCCGGAAATCAACTCGATCGAGTACGATCGGGTTGATTGACAACCCCCTGCTGGCGGCCTATTGGCCCCGAGTCTGCAGGGGGCGGCGTTACAACAGCAGCTCTTGTGAGCTGCTGGTGCAATGCTGAATACGGCGAGCGTATTGCTCGCCGTATTCAGCGGGGTCTGACAGACCTGATCCGCACTGTCGGATGAGGTCCGACAGACCTTAATAACTTGGGGCCTAATAGCGATGTGACAAGTTGAAATAAGAAGGTGATGTGAAACAGGTGAGGCAATTGTGTAATCATAGTATAAAAGGAGCATCCAAAAAAGGCCTAGTCCTTCAAGAACAAGGATGAGTTAAGGCTCGCCAATCTGCCAGCAGATGCATCAGCTAATAATCCAAAACTGTAGGATTTTGGGCATTTCACCTTCTACAGTGCACAATATAATTAAAAGATTAAAGGAATCCAGTCAAATCTCAGTGTGTAAATGGCAAGACCGAAAACCACTTCTGAATGCACAAGTGTGAGAGTGCGGTCCTGACCTGTCTCCGATTGAGAATGTGTGGCACATTATGAAGCACAAAATAAGGCAATGAAAGGCCCGTACAGTTGTGCATAATGGATGAATGGGGTAAAGGTGGTGTCTTCAGTGCCCAAACGCTTAATAAGTGTTATTAAAAGAAAAGGTGATGTCACACAGTGGTAAAAGGTCGACTGTCCCAACATTTTTGGAACGTGTTGCAGTCATCAGATTTGAAATTAATGTTCATTTTCAAAAAAAAAATTATATTCACAAAGTAAAGCTCAAATAATGTGTTAATATATATAGTACAGGGTTTAACTGAAATTTTTTTTTTTTTTGCATTTTCCATACTTTCCCAACTTTTTCGTTATTGGGGTTGTAAAAATAGTTTCCGGTTTACTTCTGTTACTAAGTTTACTTTGTTCTCTTGGTATCCTTTTTTGAAGTAGCAGATAGGTAGGCTCAAGATTGTTCCCCTGTCTGGAGAAATCAATGCCATTAGCTTTGCAAGAATACATTAAATACACATTTTCAAGAGCACTAGAGCAGTGTTTGCTACCATGTAGTGTCCCAGACACATACACGCTACCTACCTAGTTATTTCTTTAACAACATATACCATTAGAACAAATTTGATAGTAGAAGATAATTGGAATCTTTTTAAAATAGTATGGTCTATCATGAAAGAAAAAAAATGGGTTTCATGTCCCTTCAATTTAGCATCTATAATATGAATCTATATCTACTCTGTATCCAAGCTAACTAAACTATAACTTCCCCAGGACTCTGTGGAAACTACAACAACAGGCAATCAGATGAATTCAAAATCATCAGTGGGATTGTAGAGGGTACTGCAGTCTCTTTTATTAATACCTGGAAAACAGAAGCAAATTGTCCAAGTGTTAACATTGTCTTTGATCATCCATGTTCAATAAGTGTGGAAAGTGGTAAGTGCTAATTGGTCTATTCCGGATTACAGTAGACTCTTTGGGTATCTCAGGTTTCTTAGATAGTTTAAATTGAACTATTTACTTTTTAAACATTGCTGGCAAATCTTTAGAAGTATAAGGAATGAGTTACCCACATTGTATCTTTATTATATTTATCAAAGTTTCTGAAAATGAGATATAAAAAACAACTATTACCTTTTTCTCTTTTAAAAATCGATTTACATATATCTGGGAATGTTAGATTTCTTCTTATTTCTTGTTAGGTTTCTATTAGATAATCTACATAATGTGCATTATTATACTGAACAAGATCTGCATTGTTTATAACATTTTCTCCCCTTTAATTTGTTCTCAGTCATCTATTTTTTTTCTGCTGGAGTATATTAAATTTTTACAAGTAGCTCCTTTACCCTTATTTCAGCATTCAAAATATCTGATTTTGCCTATGGTATCCCTACCTATACTAAAAGTGTCTATGCTTAAGAATAGGCTATTGACAGGCTATGTAAACACTGTCAGACAAATAAATTACACTCCCGGTGGAGTGTACAAGAGATAACTAATACAATTATAATTTTCCATTGTTCTCTCTAAGTATTGGGCTTTGGTTTGCAAACAGATATAAGATAAGGAAGCAAGTGTGTTTACATAAAGTCATAACATAATGAGATTTAATTTTATCTGCAAAATCAACCCATTTCAATAGGCTGTGATTATAAAGCACAAAACCAGCAATTTAATATACACACATAAACCTAAATAAGGATAAACCTAATAATAATTAATAATTTAAGTAACTGATTTTTACTTAAACAAGGGACTAACATTCTACTAAATCTTCTTTTTAATTCAGACCACTATATGCAAAACTCATGACATCTCTTTTAACTTGAGTCCATACTATCACTATTTATGAAGTGATCTTGTGTTGTGATCTACTTGCCATCCCTATATACATTTTGGGCACACCTACATCTAGGTTTTCTATTGCTGAGCATATTTTTCTTTTTTAAAGAGTGATCAAAAACTAAATATATCAGGTCCTTATATCAATTCTCACAGTTTCATCAGTGTGTATTTTTATTTATCATTTTCTAATATATATATCCAATGACGTTTAAACAAAATACAATTGTGTCAATGTCATCTGCAGAAGGTACTAAAGAACAAAATTATATTATTGTATAATTGTGTTCTTTGGACACTTCTAAGACATTAATAAAGGTCTTCTTTTAATCAAGAGAGTTTGGAGACTGATGTATTATTTTGATATAGTACTAAGAAAAGACAACTCTACAATGTCATGCCCCACGGTTGGAAGTGTTGTATCCATTCATGAGCCAGATTTATTTTTTATTTTTTTAAATCTCAATCTGACTGCGCCCAATATAAAAAATAAACATGGTCAAATTTTCATGCATATTACAAGCTGAAAGTAAATAGTTAGTTTGTGAGCGAAAAGACTCAGGCGTACTAATTTCAACCACGCTAACTTCTTATCCACTCAGACTTCAATGGGGCGCACTGCAAAAAAAAAACAACTAATAGTTTTTGCTAGAGCAGTAACTTGACCCTGCACTAGACCAAAAAGCGCTAAACCTGAAGATGCGGTCAGAATACTTTCTGAATTCCTATGTTCTTTAGTTAGAATAATCTTTATATATACATATTTATACATCATAGAAGAACCGAACTCACTGGACTTTTTAAAAATAAAGAAACTTTATTTAAGTAGTGACATTTCGGGGAGTGCTTCTTCTTCAGTCCTTTATATTTTAAAAGTCCAGCGAGTGCGGATCTCCTATGGTGTATTCAACTTTTATGCTCCTGTCATCCTAGCAAATTGAAGTGGAGGCGAGAGTGCTTTTCCTTCTAAATACTTCTGTATGAGGAGAGTCCATCTCTGGTAAATCTGTTTTACTATTGATTTGTAATATCGAAAGGCATACTAATGCTAGCATGGTCTAGCGATTCTGCTTATCTTGACCCACGCTATCATTAGCACGCCAGTTCTAATCTGTGCCTATATATTTTGAGTCAATGTCATCTGTAGTACAGTTCAGATAGAATAAAGAAAAAACAAATATTTTAGTAAATTAAAATATATGTTGTAATAATAACAAATAACAAATATATATTTCCGTTCTACAGAGGTATACGCTAAACATTGGTGTGGTCTTCTTCTTGATCCTGATGATGTATTCGCTGCATGTCACATTCTTGTAAATCCAAACATTTACTATCAGGTAAACTTAAAATATTTTTTCAAGACAAAGTGTAACCATACTAACTATATTTAAGATAGTTGTTGTTTTTTTGAAGAATTGTTTTCAATTTATGATTTCATTTGTATGGTATTATTTATTTCTTAAATTGTTGGCATGATTAAGGGAAGAAAATAACCTACCTTGACTAATTTACTATTCATACTCAGACCACCTTACATACCAAATTCATTTAATAAAAAATAATAATGTATTATTTAGCTCAACCCACTAGCTCATACCATAATATATAGAAGGTAAAAGATCAGGGGACATGTCAAGCAAATACAAAAATGTCAGCTGCACTTTGTTTTAAAATATTTTGTGCTTAAAGGGTCATTAAACACTAGATGCTACATAGAATTATGCATTTAAATAAAATATTAGTCTGAAAGTAACATGTAGATTTATTTCTCTTGTTAAGTGTATCCAGTCCATGGATCATCCATTACTTATGGGATATTCTCCTTCCCAACAGGAAGTTGCAAGAGTTAACCCACAGCAGAGCTGCTATATAGCTCCTCCCCTAACTGCCATATCCAGTCATTCTCTTGCAACTCTCAACATAGATGGAGGTCGTAAGAGGAGTGTGGTGTTTTATACTTAGTTTATTTCTTCAATCAAAAGTTTGTTATTTTTAAATGGTACCGGAGTGTACTGTTTATCTCAGGCAGTATTTAGAAGAAGAATCTGCCTGCGTTTTCTATTATCTTAGCAGAAGTAACTAAGATCCATTGCTGTTCTCACATATTCTGAGGAGTGAGGTAACTTCAGAGAGGGAATGGCGTGCAGGTTTTCCTGCAATAAGGTATGTGCAGTTAATATTTTTCTAGGGATGGAATTTGCTAGAAAATACTGCTGATACCGGAGTAATGTAAGTAAAGCCTTAAATGCAGTGATAGCGACTGGTATCAGGCTTATTAATAGAGATACATACTCTTATAAAAGTGTAATTTAAAACGTTTGCTGGCATGTTTAATCGTTTTTTATATATGTTTGGTGATAAAACTTATTGGGGCCTAGTTTTTTCCACATGGCTGGCTTAAATTTTGCTTAGAAACAGTTTCCTCAGGCTTTCCACTGTTGTAATATGAGTGGGAGGGGCCTATTTTAGCGCTTTTTTACGCAGTTAAAATTACAAAATGAATCATCCAGCTTCCCTCAGCAGTCCCATGAATACTACAGGACATCTCTAAAGGGCTAAAAAGGCTTCCAAAATCGTTTATAGGGAAGGTAATCCACAGCACAGCTGTGGCAGTTTTGTTGTGTCTGTTAAAAAAACGTCTATGTCTCATTACTAGTCTGTACTAACATGTCTGACATAGAGGAAGCTCCTTGTTCATTATGTTTAAAAGCCATCTTAGAATGTGTACCAGATGTACTGATTTCATGTTAAGCAATAAAGATCATTTTTTGTCTTTAAAAACATTATCACCAGAGGATTCTGTCGAGGGGGAAGTTATGCCGACTAACTCTCCCCACGTGTCAGACCCTTTGACTCCCACTTCAGGGACTCACGCTCAAATGGCGCCAAGTACATCAAGGGTGCTCATAGCTTTTATTTTACCAGAGGATTCTGTCAAGGGGGAAGTTATGCCGCCTAACTCTCCCCACGTGTCAGACTCTTCGACTCCCGCTTCAGGGACTCACGCTCAAATGGCGCCAAGTACATCAAGGGTGCTCATAGCGTTTATTTTACAAGACATGGCAAAGTTATGAATAATACTCTGGCAGCGGTATTAGTCAGACTACCTGAAATTAAAGGAAAGCAAGATAGCTCTGGGGGTAGATACAGAGCATACAGATGCGTCAAGAACCATGTCTGATACTGCCTCACAGTATGCAGAAGCTGAGGGGAGCTTCAGTCTGTGGGTGATATTTTTGACTCAGGGAAGATGATTTAACCTGATTCCGATATTTCTACATTTAAAATTTATGCTTGAGATCCTCCACTTGTTGCTCAGGGAGTTTTTAGCAGCTCTGATTGACTGTGTTACAATCACAGTGCCAGAGAAATTGTCTAGACTGAATAAATACTATGCAGTGCCGGTGTGTATTGATGTTTTTCCAATACCTAAAGAGGTTTACAGAAATTATTAATAAGGAATGGGATAGACCAGGTGTACCATTCTCTTCCCCTCCAATTTTTAGAAAAATGTTTCTAACAGATGCCACCACACAGGACTTATGGCAGACAGTCCCTAAGGTGGAGAGAAGAGTTTCTACTCTAGCTAAGCGTACCACTATCCCTGTCGAGGATAGTTGTGCTTTTTTAGATCCAATGGATAAAAAAATTAGACGGTTACCTTAGGAAAATGTTTATTCAACAAGGTTTTATCCTGCAGCCCTTGCATGCATTGCTTCTGTCACTGCTGCTGCGGCGTTCTGGTTGGAGTCTCTGGATGAGGCTTTACAGGTAGCGACTCCATTGGATGAATATACTTGTCAAGCTTAGAGCACTTAAGCTAGCCAATTCCTTTGTTTCTGATGCCCTTGTTCATTTGACTAAACTAACGGCTAAGAATTCTGTTTTTACTATACTGGCGCGCAGAGCGCTATGGCTTATATCATGGTCAGCTGTTGTGACTTTAATAAATAAGCTACTTAACTTCCCTTCAAGGGGCAGACCCTATTAGGGCCTGGTTTGAAGGAGATCATTGCTAATATCACTGGAGGAAAAGTTCATGCCCTTCCTCAGGACAGGTCCAAATCAAGGACCAAAAAAGTCTAATTTTCGTGCCTTTCGAAACTTCAAGACAGGTGTGGCATCAACTTCCTCTAAGGCAAATCAAGAGGGTACTTTTGCTCAGTCCATGACGGTCTGGAGACAACCGGACCTGGAACAAAGATAAGCAGGCCAAGGAGCCTGCTGCTTCCTCTTATACAGCATGAAGGAACGGTCCCCTAACCGGTAACGGATCCTGTAGGGGGCAGACTTTCATTTTTAGCCCAGGCGTATGCAAGAGATGCCCAGGATCCCTGGGCATTGGAAATTATATCCCAGAGATATCTTCTGGATTTCAAAGCTTCCCCTCCGAAAAAGGGGAGATTTTATCTTTCACAATTATCTGCACACCAGATAAAGAAAGAGGCATTCTTACATTGTGTACGAGACCCATCCAGTTCCAAGACAGGAACAGGGACAGAGTTCTTCTCAAATCTGTTTGTGGTTCCCAAGGAGAGGGAACCTTCAGACCTATTTTGGATTTAAAGATCTTAAACAAATTCCTTAGAATTCCATCATTTAAGAAACTATTCATACCATCTTAACTATGATCCAGGAGAGTCAATAGAGGATTACAATGGTTTTGAAGGATACTTAGCCTCACATAAAGATGCATAAGGATCACCATCGTTTTTCAGGTTTGCCTTTCTAGACAGGCATTACCAGTTTGTTGCTCTTTCCTTTGGGTTAAATAGAGCCCCAAGAATCTTTATGGAGGTTCTGGGGTCGCTTTGGCAGTCCTTAGGCCACGGGGCATAGAAGTGGCCCCTTATTTAGGCGTCAAACATCCAAATTGGCAAGTCTCATACGGATGTAGTACTGGCATTTCTGAGATTGCAGGGGTGGAAAGTGAACAAGGAAAGAGATCTCTATCCCCAATCTCAAGGGTTTCCTTCCTAGGGAGTCTGATAGATTCTGCAGAAATGAAAATTTACCTGACGGAGTCCAGGTTGTCAAAGTTTCTAAATTACTGCCGTGTTCTTCATTCCATCCGCGCCCTTCGGTGGCTCAGTACATGAATGTAATCGGCCTAATGGTAGCGGCAAGGGACATAGTACCGTTTGCACGCCTACATTTCAGACCGCTGCAACTATGCATGCTCAGTCAATGGAACGGGGATTACACAGATTTGTCCCCTTCTTAAATCTGGACCAAGAGGCCAGAGATTCTCTTCTCTGGTGGCTATCTCGGGTCCATCTGTCCAAGGGTATGACCTTCCGCAGGTCAGATGGGACAGTTGTTACAACAGATGCCAACCTTTTAGGTTGGGATACAGTCTGGGACTCCCTGAAGACTCAGGGATAGTGGACTCAGGAGGAGACCCTCCTTCTAATAAATATTCTGGAACTGGCAGCGATATTCCATGCTCTTCAGGCTTGGCCTCAGTTAGCAACTCTGAGGTACATCAGATTCAGTCAGACAATATCACGACTGTGGCTTACATCAACCATCAAGGGGGAACAGAAGTTCCCTAGCGATGTTAGAAGTCTTAAAATAATTCACTGGACAGAGACTCTCTCTTGTCTATCATCTCTCCATATCCCAGGTGTTGAGAACTGGGAGGTGGATTTTCTAAGTCGTCATATTTTTCTCCTGGGGAAGTGGGAATTCCCTCCGGAGGTCTTTGCACAAGATCAAGCAGGAGAGTGCTTTGGTGTTTTTAACAGTGCCTGCGTGGCCACGCAGGACCTGGTATGCAGATCTGGTGGACATGTCATTCTTTCCATCATGGTCTCTGCTTCTGAGACAGGACCCTCTACCTCAGGGTCCTTTCAACCATCTAAATTAAACTTCTCTGAGATGGACTGCCTGGAGACTGAACGCTTGATGTTATCAAAGCATGGCTTCTCCGAGTCAGTCATTGATACCTTAATACAGGCATGCAAGCCTGTCACTAGGAAAATTTAACATAGATATAGCAAAAATATCTTATTGATATGAATCCAAGGGTTACTCATGGAGTAAAGTCAGGATTCCCAGGATACTATCTTTTCTCCAAGATGATTTTGAGAAAAGGGTTGTCAGCTAGTTCCTTAAAAGGACAGATTCCTACTCTGTCTATTCTTTTGCACAAGCGTCTGGCAGATACTCCAGACGTTCAGGCATTTTGTCAGGCTTTGGTTAGAACCAAGCCTGTGTCTAAACCTGTTGCTCCGCCATGGAGCTTAAACCTGATTATTAAGGTTCTTCAAGGAGTTCCGTTTGAACCTCTTCATTCTATAGATATCAAACTTTTTATCTTGGAAAGTTCCTTTTTGGTAGATATTTCCTCGGCAATGTGATTCTCCTTATCTGGTCCTCCGTACGGATAAGGTAGTCCTGCGTATCAAAACTGGGTTTTTTACCTAAGGTGGTATCCAACAAGAATATCACTCAAAAGAGTATTGTTCAATTCTTGTATCCTAATCCTTCTTCAAATATGGAACGTCTATTACACAATTTGGACGTAGTTCGTGCTTTAAAGTTTTACTTACAAGCTACTTCAGATTTTCATCAAACATTTACTTTGTTTGTTGTCTACTCTGGACAGAGGAGAGGTCAAAAGACTTCAGCAACCTCTCTTTCTTTTTGGTTAAAAGCATAATTCGTTTAGCTTATGAGACTGCTGGACAGCAGCCTCCTGAAGGGATTACAGCTCATTCTACTAGAGCTGTGGCTTTCACTTGGGTCTTTTTAAAATGAGGCTTCTGTTGAACAGATTTACAAGACGGCATCTTGGTCTGCGCTTCATACTTTGCTTCTTCGGAGGCTATTTTTGGGAGAAAGGATTTTTTTCAGGCAGTGGTACCTTCCCTTTAAGTACCTGCCTTGTCCCTCCCTTCATCCGTGTACTTTAGCTTTGGTATTGGTATCCCATAAGTAATGGATGATCCGTGGACTGGATACACTTAACAAGAGAAAACATAATTTATGCTTACCTGATAAATTTATTTCTCTTGTAGTGTATCCAGTCCACGGCCCGCCCTGTCATTTTAAGGCAGGTAATTTTTTCATTTAAACTACAGTCACCACTGCACCCTATGGTTTTTCCTTTCTCTGCATGTTTTCGGTTGAATGACTGGATATGGCAGTTAGGGGAGGAGCTATATAGCAGCTCTGCTGTGGGTGAACTCTTGCAACTTCCTGTTGGGAAGGAGAATATCCCATAAGTAATGGATGATCCGTGGACTGGATACACTACAAGAGAAATTCATTTATCAGGTAAGCATAAATTATGTTTTTTTAAAGTGTGATTAGCTGTTTAAATATTGACAAAATAAGTGTAAAGCTATAGGCCCCTATTTAACAAAGGACTTGCGGACCTGATCCGAAAGTGTGGATCAGGTCCGCAAGACCTGGCTGAATGCGGAGAGCAATACGCTCTCCGTATTCAGCATTGCACCAGCAGCTCGTTGGCCGCCAGCAGGGAGGTGTCAATCAACCGGATCGTACTCGATCGGGTTGAATTGTGGCGAATCCTGTCCGCCTGCTCAGAGCAGGCAGACAGGGTTATGGAGCAGCGGTCTTTGTGACCGCTGCTTCATAACTGCTGTTTCTGGCGAGCCTGCAGGCTCGCCAGAAACACGGGACATCAAGCTCCATTCGGAGCTTGATAGATAGGCCCCTTAGTGTCTATAAATTAATGGGAGCTGCCATGTTGTAACTTTGGTTACCTTCTCTGCTGTTGCTAATTAGGGACAGGTATAAATAGGTCACTAGAGTGTGCAGCCAATGGCTGAGTGGAATATAACAGTGTTCTGCACTTCCATTTCTAACACAAACGGAAAAGGTAACAATTTCAGAATGGGATTACAGAAAAAGGGAACAAAATAAATAATTAAAGTATATTGCAAAGGTTTTATATATATATATATATATATATATATATATATATACTGTATATACTATAATTGCGTTTGTAATATCCGTCGCCGTTGGAAGTTGCACACTCATCCTCAATGGAATATTAGCAGCGCAAGGACAAAATAATTCACCTGGAATAATTCACCTGGATGCAGCGAAGGGTGGTGAAAGAATCCACCAATAGCCAATAGAATTTCACTTGCTCTCATCCTATTGGCTGATTTAAACAGCCAATAGGATTTGAGTAGCTTTCAGTCTATTGGCTGATTTGAATTGGAAGATTCAAATCAGCCAATAGCAATTCAAGGGACGCCATCTTTAATCGCATGCCTTGAATTCACTATTCAGTGTACGGCGGAGATCATACGAAGAATATCCTCCATGCTTCATGGCTCCGTAGTCGCCGGTCTTCAGTTCCAGGGTCGCCGGTCTTCAGCTCTGCGGTCTTCAGTCTTCAGCTCCGCTTCGCGCAGGATGTTCCTGGAAGAAGAAGAGGTTGCACTTGGAAGAAGACTTCACCGCCTGGAACAGGGCCTTCTCCGCCGGACTTCAGAAACTGTGAGTACCAACCTGGGTGTTAGACTTAGGATTTTTTAAGGGTTTCTTGGGGGGGGGTTGTTTTATTTAGATTATGGATGGGCAGAAAAAGAGCTAAATGGGTAGTTTAGGTTTTTTAGTGTTAGGTTCTTTTATTTGGGGGGGGGAGATTTAATGTTAGGTGGAACTTTGTATATTTTTTGTAAAAGAGCTGATTATCTTGGGGAAATGCCCTACAAAAGCCCTTTTAAGGGCTACTGGTAGTTTATTCTTAGAGTAGGGGGTGTTTTTATTTTGGGGGGTCTTTTTTATTTTCATAGGGATTAGGTTTAATTTTGTTAAATTTGGTAATTTGATTTTTTTATTTTCTGTAATGTTAGCCTATTTTATTTTTTAAAAACTTGTTTTTTTTTTGTAACTTTAGAATGTATTAGTTTAGTTAATTTGGGTTTATTTAATGTGGTGTTAGGTTAGGGGTTGTTAGGTTAGGGGGTGTTAGGTTAGTGTACTGTACTTAGTTATTTAAATAGTTATTTGCTGTGTGGGTTTTGAAGGTTTAAAGGGTTAATAGGTTAAATAGGTTTATTACAATGTAGGGGTTTTGCGATTTAGGGGTTAATAGGATAAATAGGTTTAAAGAAATTTTGTATTTATTTAGGACAGTAGTTTGTCAAATTAGAGTGTGTCTATATCTGTAGTTTATTATATAGAAAATATTTTTGATATATTTAAGACAGTAGTCCACTAAACTTATAGTATTGCTACACCTGTAGCTTAAATTTTTATATAAAAGAAGAGTTACAAAATACGTTGTTTCTACATCTGTAGTTTAAAAAATAATTAGACTGCCCTCTGGGCAGGCCTATCAACTAGTATATATATAAATATGATTTATCATTTTATATTACCATCTCAAAGTGTTTAACCTCTTAAGGACATATGACAGAATTTTTCCGTCATAAAACAATTGAGCAAACTGAAAGCTGTGTCCTTAAAGGGTTAATGTCCCTTTAAATAAACTATAACAAACTTTTTCATAATTAAATATTTATTTGAGTTATTATTATAGAAAATCTTTTTTTTATATATTAATTTTACCCTCTTCTTGTGTGTACACCGCCTCCTAAAAAAAAAGAAAAAGTAAGTAGGCTTAGGCACTATAGTCAATAGAAGCCATAATGCAGAGCCATTATTATTAAACACCTAGATTACGAGTTTTGCGCTAAACAGGGTTCGAAACTGATGCCAAAAAAGTTGCGTTATTTCACTCTCCATACTGCTGCCATTACAAGTTACTGTGCGTGTGATATGGTGGCATTAAGCTCCATACTGCACAAAAGCCAATGACTGCTTTGATGTGCTCGTGTACGCTTTCCCCATAGATATAAATGGGGAGAAAGAGTGTTAGAAAAACACCTAATGTGTGGAATGAAAAATCTTCATAACACAACCACATTGATGTCTATGGGGAAAAAAATGTTACGTTTAAACCTAACACCCTAACATAAACCCTGAGTCTAAACACCCCTAATCTGCCCCCCCGACATCGCCGACACCTAAAGTTATCAACTCCTAATATGCAACCCCCAACATCGGCGACACTAATACAAGTTATTAACCCCTATTCCACCACTCCCTACATCGCCGACACTAAGTAAACTTATTAACCCCTAAACCTCCGGCCATACCACATCGCCGCTACTAAATAAAGCTATTAACCGCTAAACCGCCAGCCCCCCCACATCGCAAAACATTAAATTAAACTATTAACCCCTAAACCTAACGCCCCCTAACTTAAAATTAAAAGTACAATATAACTTTCTTAAAATAAATAAAAACTTAGCAATTAAATAAAAATAAACTTAACATTAAACTATAAATTAACCTAACATTACTATTCTAATAAAATAAAAAGTGCTACCAATAAAAAAATCTAAATTAAACCTTATCAAATAGCCCTATGAAAATAAAAAAGCCCCCCCCCCAAAAAAAAAAAACCCTAGTATACAATAAGCTACCAATAGCCCTTAAAATTGCCTTTTTTAGGGCATTGCCCTAAGTTAAACAGCTCTTTTACCTGTAAAACCCCCCAAAATAAAAAAAAACTAACTCTAAAAAAACCTAAGCTACCCATTACCCCTAAATAGGGCATTTGTATGGGCATTGCCCTTAAAAGGGAATTCAGCTCTTTTAATTGCCCTTAAAATGGCATTCAGCTCTTTTAAAAAAGCCCAAAGCCCTAACCTAAAAAAAAAAACATCCCAAAAACACTAACCCCAGAATATCTACTCACGGTTCCTGAAGCCTGAACATTCATCTCCATCCAGGCGGTGGGAAGTCTTCATCCAGGCGGCAATATCTTTATCCATCCTGGGGGTGTCTTCTATCTTCATCCCGGCGATATGGAGCCATCCTGGAAGATGAAGACATTCTGCACGGAGCGTCCTCTTCATATGCTCACCGCCGTACACTGAAGTTGAATGCAAGGTTGCCGTTTCAAAATGGCGTACCTTGCATTCCTATTGGCTGATTTGATTCTTCAAATTCAAATCAGCCAATAGGATGAGAGTTTCTAAAATCCTATTGGCTGATTTAAACAACCAATAGGATTTAAGTAGCTCTCATCCTATTGGCTGTTTTGAACAGCCAATAGGATTTCAGAAGCTCTCATCCTATTGGCTGATTTAAATTTGAAGAATCAAATCAGCCAATAGCAATGCAAGTTACGCCATTTTGAAACGGCTACATTGCAATTCAACTTCAGTGTACAGTGGTGACCATATGAAGAGAACGATCTGTGCATGATGGGATCGACTTCCAGGATGGCTCTGCGCCACTCGGATAAAGATAGAAGACACCCCCGGGATGGATGAAGATATCGCCGCCTGGATGAAGACTTCTCGCCGCCTGGATGGAGATGAATGTCCAGACTTCAGGAACCATGAGTAGATTTTACGGGGTTAGTGTTAGTTATTTTTTTTTTGTTTTTTGTTTTTTGGGGTGGGTTTTTATTTTAGATTAGGGCTTTGGGCTTGTAAAAGAGCTGAATGCCCTTTTAAGGGCAATGCCCATACAAATGCCCCTTTAGGGGCAATGGGCAGCTTAGTTTTTTTTAGAGTTAAGTTTTTTATTTTGGGGGTTGGTTGGGTGGAGGGTTTTACTGTTGGGGGGACTTTGTATTTTTTTTACAAGTAAAAGAGCTGTTTAACTTAGGGCAATGCCCTATAAAAGATAATTTTGTTTATTATAGTTTGTAAGCTTAGTGTTTTTTATTTTTCATAATTTAGTGTTTATTATTATTTTTTGTAATTTTAGTTTTTTTTTAATTTTTTGAAGTGTTATGTTTTTTTAAATGTATAATTTCAATTTTTTTATTGGTAGTATTTTGTTGTTTTATTAGAATAGTAATGCTAGGTTAATTTATAGTTTAATGTTAGGTTTATTTTTATTTCACAGGTAAGTTTTTATTTATTTTAAGAGAGTTATATAGTAATTTTAATTTAAAGTTAGTGGGATGTTAGGTTTAGGGGTTTAAATTAGTGTAATTTAGTGTTTTGCGATGTGGGGGGGCTGGTGGTTTAGGGGTTAATAGCTTTATTTAGTAGCGCCGATGAGGGGGCCCGGAGGTTTAGGGGTTAATAGGTTTATTTAGTAGCGGCAATGTAAGATGCAGGAGGTTTAGTGGTTAATAGCTTTATTATAGTGTTGGCGATGTCAGGGAGCAGCAGATTAGGGGTTAATAGCTTTATTATAGTGTTTGCGATGTGGGAGGATGGCGGTTTAATGGTTAATATGTAGATTACGGGTGTTAGTGTAGTTTGTAACAGTTTAGTTATGAGTTTTGTGAAACATTTTTGTTTCGCAAAATCCATAACTATTGCTCTCAGATGGCGATATGGATCATGTCGGCGTAGGCTGTAGCCCAAGCATTTTAGCCGGACCGCACAACCTGTAATACTGGCACTATGAAAATCTCACGCAAAAACATAATTTTTTTTTTTGAGTGTGGAATAGACACTGCGTTACAAATTAAAATGCTTGTGGTATAGCTATACCGACACGACTCGTAATGTGTGTTCCTGGCCATTTCGCTGAAATTCTCATTTTTTCAGCGTTACAAGCCGTAACGCACCGTAACGCAAAACTCGTAATCTAGGTGTAAGGCAGGCAGCATTGGTTGGTTGTAGCTGCTGTAGCTTATGTTTGTTAATAAAAAAATCATGCTGGTAGCATAATAGAGGTTGCAAGAATAAGGTATGTTTCATTTAAAATGTAAAAGAGGGGACACCACATAATGTAATTTGTTTAATGCTTAAAATATGAACACTTGTCTCAAAATGCTACTAACAACTGAGCTGTCACTGCAATAGGCTTAAAATGTATTTTATTATTGTTATTATTACAACATTATTATTGTTATCACCTGGCAAAACCACAGGTATATTATAGAACATCAGGGGGGAATAAAAAATCAATAAGAAGAATGTGTATGCTGCTCATTGGTTTTAACCAGCTAGACAATTGTGAAGAAAAAAAAAAGATAGGTTTCATGTCCCTTTAAGCATAAATATGCCTTTTATTTCTGAAACAATCAAATATCTAGGATAGGACTATTTTCAAAATAGACCATTTCTATCTATCTCATTAGGATTTATAAAGGCAATGTCAATCAAATAAATTATAAAACTGCATGTGGATTAAATTTACCATCTGGGATCTAGATATAATAAACTCTGCGATGATACTGAATTCAAGACTGTCTTTAATATAAATCTTGACTAGTTTTTGTCCAAGGTGCTAAATATTATTATTATTTACTGATCTATTTTTGTAAACTGTTTAGTTTATGGGAGAACTCATTAATCCTTAAGGGTATATGTTATTTTATATTTATTTATCCATACTGATTTATTACACTTGAAGGGACAATCTACACCTTAGTCATCTTATTTACCATAGATTAAACAGCAAATATCCCCCTGCATCCTTTCTATATCATGCAACAGGAATGGTAAAAAAAAGTTATTTTAAAATAAATAGTGTTTCTGGACACTTTGAAATGGCTGCTAAGCTCCACCCACTGATGACATCATGATCTTGGCTGCATCTAGGCACGCTGCTGAACAGCATTGACAGTCTGTTGAATCCAACTAGTGAGCCTTTTGTGATTGGAAGCCATATGCAGCCCAGATTGTGATGTCATCAGTGGGAGGAGCTTGGCAGCTATTTCAAAATGGCCAGAAACAATATTGATTTTAAAATAACTTTTTATCATTACTGCTGCATGAAATAGAAAGGGGTGCAGGATTCTATTTGCAGCTTAATCTAAGGTAAGACTTTAAGATGACTAAGGTGTAGACTGTCCCTTTAAAGAGGAATACACAGGATTTAAACACATTATTCTCATCAACTGTAAGCTAAGTTTCTGAAAAGATAAATGAAGCTAACCAATGTCTTGTACCAAATAACTTTGCAGAATTGCTTGATTGATACATGTAGCTGTGAGAAGAGTGAAGAATGCATGTGCGCTGCTCTAGCCTCATATGCAAAATTATGTGCTGCCAACGGAGTTGTATTATATGGATGGCGACAGAAAGCCTGCTGTAAGTTCACCCTCTGTGTTGACTCCTTACATTATTTGACTTATTTATTCATTTATATTATTATTATTTTAATTGTGTTCAATGACTTTACAATGGTCTTTAATCTGGAAAGCAGATAAAATTATGACATTAAAGGAACAGTCAACACCCATGAAAACTTTATCCCATACCTTAGATCAACAAAAAAAAATGAGCCTGCACCGCATCCCATCTTCAATACCACTAATGTTAGGTGTCTAATCTTCGAATGAACATTTAGTTTTCAGTGGTAAATATGGCCGCCAAACTCCCCCCACTGTTACGTAGGAGGCTTCTTCTCAAAGTCTTCAGCCAATGAGAATCAAATTCTCGGCTAGATTCTTTAGCCGTGTTCACGGAGACAATTTCTATTTCTAATAGCTAGTGTACTACAATTATATAGCGCATGCACATTAGTAATAGAACAATGTCCCTATGAACGAGTATACAATTAAAACAAGAAGGGGACGGAGGAGGAGGGGGAGGAGTTTGACGGTCATATCTACCGCTGAAAACTAAATGTTCATTCGAAGATTAGACGCCTAACGTTAGTGGTATTGAAGATGGGATGCGGTGTAGGCTCACTTATTTTTGTTGATCTAAGTTATGGGATAAAGTTCTCATGGGTGTTGACTGTCCCTTTAAGTACAGTATGGAGAAATAAGATATTTTCTATTCTACTTGTTTTTTTTGTTTTTTTTCATGTTGTTTATACGTTATCCATATATGTTATAAAGATTTGTTTTATTATTTACTTTAAAGGGGCATAAAACACAAAATATTATTCTATTTTACTTCTATTATCAATTTTTTTTTTGTTTTCTTGTTATCTTGTAAAGCAGGAAGGTAAGCTCAGGGGTGTGCCCCTATCTGCAGCCCTATATGGCAGAATGTTATATATTAGCAAGACCACTAGATGGCAGCACTATATAGCAGCAGTTTTGCAAGAATGTTACACATTAGCCAGACCACTAGATGTCAGCACTATTCCCTGTTGTGTAGTGTTCCAGACATGTGCACGCTATCTATGCAGATATCTTTTCAACAAAGAATGATAGAAGAATGAAGCAAATTTGATAATAGAAGTAAATTGGAAACCTTTTTAAAATTTTAAGCTCTGTCTGAATCACAAAAGAAAATGTTTGGGTTTCATGTTCCTTTTACTGTTTTTAATACCATAATAACAAACCAATGACAAATGCCTTTTTCTGCAGACAAATACACACAATGCCCAAATAACCTGGTCTTTAGCTATTCAGTCACTTCTAACCAACCTACCTGCCGCTCTATCAGTGAACCCGACATGATCTGCAAAGTAATCTTTGATCCCCTGGAAGGTTGCGTGTGTAATAAAGGATATTATTTGGATAAAAGTGGTAAATGTGTTCCAGCAATTTTCTGTCCATGTTACTACCGTGGTCTTCCTATAGCCTCTGGAGAAAGTATTAATGACAGAGGTATCATATGGTGAGCATAAAATATTTATATCACTATAACTTGTGATCTGTGTGTTGTACTTTTGATTTTATTTTTTTATTGTTTGTATTTTAATGACTAGTAGTAGTTTTATATGTCTAACCCATCATTTTGAAACATTTTGGGCTTGATTGCAATCTATTGTTTCATAATTATTGCTAAGTTAATGATAATGACTGTCGATGGGCCTTTTTTATGCCAATGGTATTACATTCAGCCAATTTAATTTGTTTTATTATTCCAGTGAAAAATGACCCAGTACAAGTTGGGCCAGTCCTCTTTTTATGATCACAGTTATTGACACATTTAAGTGTCATTTTCCACTTATCAAATTCATCAGCTAAAACAATACTCCAAACAATATTTTCAAATTATTACCCAGTATCCCAAAAATTGTCAAATGTTACATTTATTTTGAGCATGGAAAAAATACACTAAAATTACTCCAGGAATATAAAATAATAATATCACCAAACCGATACAATAGTTTCTCGCTTAACCAACAAGTACTTTTACATAATAGAAATGAGTGTAATTGATAACCCAACAAGCAGGCATGCTCACTATATTGATAATACAGTCACATACACATATCTCTGTGGATTTGAAGCACCACAGTTTAATTGCATACATGTCAAAAAATGCAAAAAAAAAAAAATCGAATTCAAAACACCCAACTAGCTGCTTAACCCAAAATTAAACTTTACTCCTGTGTGGTGCATTGTGTTAACCCTGTTAAACAGTGGGAGGGGTTGGACTCATCCCTGACCTTACTCACAGAGGACCTGATATTCAAAACCTCTCCGTTCAGGTGAGATATTATAAAGTGATCCTCCAGCATTGCAAGATTTCTAGTGACATTTTCAAAAGGCAGATTTTGCTATGCTTCTCCACGGGGCGTTGCCTGAAATTCTGTATTTGAAGGAGAGACAAGCCCAGTGCATATAGCATTGCATGGCATGAGAGTTCTGCTGCATTTACACTCTGTGCTTTGTAATATATATCTATTTAGACTTTACACTTCAGATTACATTTAAACTTTCAACTTTCTATTTTGTGTTATTTTGAATACAGCAGTTTATTTAGGATTGTGATTTTACAAATTTTGATTATGCTTTCACAGCATCTTTAACAAATTAGACGCATACTTTGTACTGTATATGTATGTGTATCTTTTAGAAATGACATTGCACTTCACATTTCTTTATTTTTAATTACACTGAAAAACTGTAAGTTTCCCAAAAACTTAATTACTTCCTATGGGCCAGATAATCAATCATTCTCTAGTTTGGAGAGAGATTATAGAGAAGACTTCAAATGGGCTGAATTCGCCGAATTTTCTAAGAAAAGAGGAAGAACCTGGAAGTTGCAAAGAAATGAGAGATGCCTTCCATAAAAAGCAATAAAGCTCTCTGGGATACAAAATTTCACATGGGGAGAAAAGGTAACTGGAAGACACCTATTCTGATTCAAAGGGGGATATCTATAAAGCCGTCAACTGCAAATACGCTGGAATTCTGCAGCGTAATTTTCAGGGCAATGAGCAGCTTAGGTTTTTTAGATAGGATTTTTTATTTGGGGGGGGAGGTTGCTTGGGTGGTGAGTTTTACTGTTGGGGGGTGTTTGTATTTTTTTTATAGGTAAAAGAGCGGATTTCTTTGGGCAATGCCCCACAAAAGGCCCTTTTAAGGGCCATTTGTAATTTATTGTAGGCTAGGGTTTTTTTTTATTTTGGGGACCTTTTTTATTTTGATAGGTCTATTAGATTAGGTGTAATTTGTTTTTATTTTTGATACTGTGATTTGTTTGTTTTCGTAATTTAGTGTTTTTTATTTTTTGTAATTTAGTAATTTGTAATAGTTGATTTAAATAATTTGAGTAGGGTTAGGGTTTTTTAATATGTGATATAGTTCATTTAATTGGTAGTTTAATGTAATTTTAGTATAATAGTTAGGGTAGGTTAATTAATAGTTTAGAATTAGTTTATTTTAATTCTACAGGTAAGTTTAAATGTATTTTAAGATAGGTTTGTTGTAATTGTAATGTAAAGTTAGCGGGTTGTTAAGTTTAGGGTTTAATAGCTTAATTTAGTTTATGGCGATGTGGGGGGCTGGCAGTTTAGGGGTTAATAGATTTAGTTAATGGTAGTGATGTGGGAGGCCAGAGGTTTAGGGGTTAATACATTTATTTAGTGGTGGCGGGGTCCGGGAGCGGCGGGATAGGGGTTAATAAATTTATTTAGTGGTGGCGGGGTCCGGGAGCGGTGGGATAGGGGTTAATACATTTATTTAGTGGCAGCAGGGTCTGGGAGCGGCGAGATAGGGGTTAATACATTTATTTAGTGGCGACGGGGTCCAGGACTGGTGGGATAGGGGTTATTAACTTTATTTAAGTTGCAACAGGGTCCGGGAGCGGCGGGATAGGGGTTAAACCTTTTAGTGTAGTGGCGGCGTTTAGTGACAGGGTATAAATAAAGTTGGTTAAGAGCCGAATGGCAGCGAGATTGATGACTGTTAGTTAACAACAGTCCAATGCTTATCGTCTCGTACTTGGTGCGTGGCTTTTTGCCGTCTTTTTTTTAAAAATATGGAGATTATATTAAGGTTCGCGGCCTGCTGTCGAATTCAACAACGTTGACGGCTTGATAGATATCCCCCATGGGCTCAGTTTGCATGAATTCCAAATTGTACTCAAATGTTTTCACTACAATTTAACTTGCTTTTGTCTAGATTTTTTGTATATATTACTTTTCGGTTTTTTAAAATAAGTGTATTGTGAATTTTGAGCAAACTTCACCTGCATACAGCTGGTGAGATAAATCAGTGAGACCAGCTTACAAAATTTCAAGAGACTGGTGAGAGAGCTTCAGACATTCCCTGGGAACTCCCCTGTTTAGCCCAGGGAACTGCCCTGTCCCTCCCACTTTCTCAAACTGTCAGTTTTAGTTTCAATGCAGCAAATACAAGGTGCAATGTAATTTGTGAAAACGACACACAAATATACAAATGTATACAAACCAAAAGAAAGATAATAAGGATAAATAATCCTTGTGTAAGGATAGGGAATTCAGCACTCCCCACACATAAAAAGATCCTAGAAATATGAATGTATCAATAGGAATACACAATTTATCATTTATAAAGTAATATCTAACGCTGCAGAATTTGTTGGCGCTCTACAAATACCTGATAATAATAATAATAAGTGTGGAACCTGGTGGAGACAGAGAACAGAGATTATCTCCCCAGCCTCAGAAGATGCAGACAAAGGGCTAAATAAGAATTCAAAAGTTTTCTACAAAATTTCTTTTACAGTCTTTTACAAAAGTTCTTTACCTTAGTGAAGGCAGTATTTGATATATTTATAGAGATCACAAATTATGCACGAGTTACTAATGGAAACAAAAAGATATAAAAACTATATATATAAATATATATATATATATATATGTGTGTGTGTGTAAAAGGGCAGATTCGAACCCAGGACCCAGAGATATGAATATACCTAACTAGTATATCCTAAACCTGTCTTGGTCCACTCACCTAAATAGGGGTCATTAAGCCTGTTCACATTCACACTTATGTTACATTCCCCAAGAGACGTCTCTCTCTGATATCCTGCTTTTATTTTTAATATTATTTCTTTTTCTTTTTGTTCATATAGTAATAAATTGTTAGTGCTTTGAACACATGCACCTTTTCAAGTTTTATTCTCTGTCTCCACCAGGTTCCACACTTGTTACTTTATAAATAATACATTTTGTATTCCTATTGATACATTCATATTTCTAGGATCGTTTTATGTGTGGGGAGTGCCGAATTCTCTATCTTTAAATAAGGATTACTTATCCTTATTATCTTTCTTTTGGTTTGTATACATAATTGTATTATATGGTCTGCAACTCTGTCTATATTTATACACAGATATAATATAGCAGATAATCATTTGTAAGCAGCTCCCTTACATTTATATTTCTACACAAATATACAAAGTATAATCCTAATTTTTTAAGGTAACATCTAAACTTTAAAAACATACTCAAAATTTGTAAAAGTAGAAAGTTTAAATGTAATAATACTGAAAGAACCAAATCTGAAATATAAAGTGATATAAAATACAAAGTGTAAGTGTGACAAAACTCTCATATCATGCAGTGCTATATTGCACTGGGATTGTCTCCTTCACATACAGAAATGAGAGAGATCTCACAGTGCTGGAGAATTCCTCCTTTTTTTTTTAATATTCAGTGATTTCAGCCCCTGTGAAGTCTGAACTGAAATGTATCTCCAAGCTGGAGAATCATAGTAACATAGTAACATAGTAGATAAGGTTGAAAAAAGACTGAAGTCCATCGAGTTCAACCTATACAAATCTTAAATACTTTCAAAAAGCTCCAGTTAAGCTTAAATAACCCCATTTAAATGTGACCCATTTAATACTAGCAATCATATCCATGAATTTTGTTTATATACAGAAATGTATCCAGACTATTTTTAAATGTATCTATGGTATTAGCATTAACTACCTCCTTTGGTAATGAGTTCCACAATTTTATTGCTCTAACAGTGAAAAAACATTTCCGTTGCCTAAACCTAAATTCATAGTGTATATATAGATATTTTTCTACACACAATTAATGCTATTTGATAGCATTATTAAAATTGAGAATAGGTAAGGATTATAATCTCAGACCTGATATTATTCTTGTTGTTACTAATTCATTATCTTTACAGTTTAATATTGTTACATTTGTATCCTAAGGCGAATGAGGGTTACATGTTATTGGTTAATAAGAAGATTTATTGGAGGGTGTGTTGGTAATGAGCTTATAAGAAATTATGTAGCTCAAAATCCTTGTTAAGGCCGTTCGGTATGAAACTGTCCATAATATGGATCCATTTCATCTCTAAGCGACCCAACTGGTTCTGTACGTCTCCTCCTCTCCAACCATATTCTACCTTCCTAATGCCTAAGAATTCAAGGTCCTCTATTCTTCTATTATGTTTTTTATCAAAGTGTGCTGATAATGAGTGTTTTTGAAAACCCTATCTATATTATAAATATGCTCATTTAATCTGGTTTTGAGAAGCCTAGAAGTGCGACCTATATAAATTAAATTGCACGTACAGCGTAACATGTATATTACATTCTTTCTATTACATGTGATGAACTGATTAATATCATAGTTTTTACTACCATCAGTGGAATAAAATGTATTACATAATCTAGGTCCCTTTCTCATTCTCTTGCAGGCATTGCAGAACTGGCACCTTCTGAATCCCTCTTGGGGAGATGGTAACCAGTTTTTGTTTAAACTTGTATCTTCTATCTTTTTTATCATGTGTGAGAGTTGTAGTTTTAAGTTTGGCACCTTTCTAAACATTATATTGGGTCTATCTCCTATAAATTCTGTTAAATTTGGGTCTCTAAATAAAATCCCCTAATGCTTTTGTATAATCTCTCTAACTTCGTTACTTTGAGTACTGTGTTGTAAAATTAGTCTACTTTCTGAGTTATCCTTATCCATTCTTGGTATACCATTACTCTTATGTTTATTCTGCAATAAATTCTTCCTATCTAGTTTCAAAACTTCTTCTATTTTTTCTTCCAGAAAGGTGCTGGAATAGTTTTTTTCTATGAATCTTTCTTTTAATATTTTAGATTGAGTTTGGAAAACAGCTTCATCCCTGCAATTATGTCTGAGACGAACAAATTGTCCCTTTGGTATATTATTTAGCCAGTGTCTTTGATGACAACTGTTTAAACTAATGTAGTTGTTTACATCAATGCTTTTGAAAAAGTTTTTCGTTTTTAATATATTATTCTCTATGTAAATTTCTAAATCAGGAAACTCTACTCTAGTCCTGCTTTGATTCCATGTTAATGCTATATTAAACTCATTATTTTTCAGATACTCTTTAAATTCATTTAATTGACACTCGGTTCCTGACCAAATCAGGAACAGATCGTCTATGTAACGACGATAGGACACCAGATATTGCGCCCAGGGGGAATTGAAGATGTACAGATTTTCCCAATTAGCCATATATAGATTGGCATAACTGGGCGCAAATCTGGTGCCCATCACCGTTCCACTTATCTGAAGATAGTATTCTTTATTAAACCAGAAATAGTTGGTTTCAAGTATGATCCTAATCCCATCTAAAATAAACTGTAGTTGTTTAGGGTCAAGTGTAGTGTCTTCTTTTAAGATATTTTGTACTGAAGTAATGCCCAATTCCTTATCTATTATGGTATAGAGAGATGTTACGTCTCCAGTTATTAGCAACCAATCTTTATTCCATTTAATGTTCTAAATCATTCAATATGCTGATAGTGTCTTTTAAGTACGATTTAGTATTTTTGACATATGTTTGCAGGAATGAATCTATATATGCAGACAGATTGCTAGTATGTGAATTGACCCCAGACACGATAGGCCTCCCTGGAGGTTTTTTTTAGATCTTTATGGATCTTGGGGAGTACATAGAAACTAGCAGTCTTAGGGAATTGATTATATATATACTGATATTCCTTCTTATTTAAAATAGTTTCCTTTAGCCCTTCATTTAGATATTTTTCAATTCTTTTTTTATAGATAAATACAGGATTTGAATCTAATTTTTTGTATGTACTTGTATCATTTAATTGTCTGAAATATTCTTCATTATATTTATTCCTATCCATTATAACTGTGCCTCCGCCCTTATCGGCCGGCTTCACCACTGTAATCCTTTTAATGTTATCTGTTCCTCCTTAGTCAGATTAGATGTATAATTAGTTTTAAGATGTTTGATATCCCTATGGACTAATTCCAAAAATGTTTCCATTGGGGCTGACTTATATTGTGTGGGATTGAACAAAGATTTATTTTTGACTTCTGCATGTCTATATTTATTAGATTCCGGAATATTATTTTTTACAATTGGACTGTTCAGAAAGTATTTTTTAATGCACAAGTTGCGTATACATTTTTGCACTCCTATATACGTGTCGAATTTATTAATTCTGTAACTGGGGGCAAAGTTTAGTCCTCTATTTAAGACCGAAGTTTGTGCTTCTGTTAGTACTACTTTAGATAAATTAAAGATACCCTTACCTGTCTTTTCATTGTTTTTATTCTCTGTTACAGGTTTGCGTTTAGTGGTTTTTTTTGTTGTTTCTCAATGTTCTACCCTGTCCATATTCCTTCTCCTTTTGTTGAACAGATCTGAGTCTGTCAGATTGTATTTCCTTTTGCCTGCCTATAAAAAAAACCTCCTCAACTTCTTCTGAGCTAAATCTGTTTAAATTGTCAAATCTATTATATGTAGGAATATCTTCCTGATAGTATACTCTCTGTTTTTTTAAATGATTTCTAGGTTGCTGCCAGTCATATTCTTCCTTCCTTTGTTGTTCTGTGCGGTGGTAATTTCCCTTGTGTTGCATATAGTTGCTACTACCTGGTTCATATTGATAATCATTACCTTTATGACCTTGCCTTAAGTCTCTCTCATTATTATGCAAGTAATAATTCTCTCTCTCCCTTTGTGCCAAAGTATTATGATAGTGCCTATTCTTTTTACCATTATTTTGCATGGTTCTATTATTCTGCCCTGATCTATTCTCACTATGACGACTCTCTACATTATTTCTATTACTATTATTGTAATTATTAACTCTAGCATTCCTAGTTTTATAGTTTCTTTCCTTTCTCTCTTTATAGTCATCATGGTCTCTAAAATATTTCTTTCTTTTAGTATTTTTTCTTTCTTTCTTTAAGGAATCTAGATTCTCAGCTATTTTTTGTGACAATTCCTCATAGTTTTTATTATTCATATGGGAATGATTTTTTGCTCCAACATATTAATTTCTTCATTTACTTCATCTAATAGTTTCTTTCTTTCATTTATAATTAGATTAATAAGTTTTTTAGTACATTCTTCTAGAATGTGGTTCCATTTTGTTATAAACATAAGGTTATCTTGTCCAAAAGTGGGATTTTTAAAAATTCTCAGACCTCTCGGTGTAATTTGTTCCTTCAAATATTTTTTTAGTGTGATTATTTCAAGATGATATTTAATTTCTTTAGACATATGTTTTTCTACCTCTCTTAATAGATTTTCCAAATTATCATTAGTAATTTCAGAATTGTCAAAAAAATCATCAGCACAAGATGTAGTTGTGCATCTGTAAAGCAATAGAGACATCTTTAGTCTTTAATTTACCTCAGAGGGAGATACTGTCTGGGTTAAGATAGAATGTTATGTGTAATGGTCCGCTAATACCAATTAGACTTTACCACAATATGGTGCCTAATACAATTCCTACGTGAATATTCTATGTGTTAATAAAGTAGAAAAAACATACAATTTATTTACTTCCTCCACAGACCTAAGTAACTGTGCTTATACCTGCGGATGATATATAGTGTATACTAAAAATGTAAAGACTCTTATCAAATGTCAAATGCAAAATCAAACGTGCTATTAAAAATAAAATATATAGTGTGGATATGGAAATACCTTCACTGTAAAATCCACTCACATGACAATAGATAATAAAATCCAACTATTGTAAAGTGCTACAAAATCTAAAATATACCTTAGAAAATATCTAAATAATTCTAAACAATGAAATCTTGTGCACAAATATAAACGGTATCAAAAACAGAAAATGATAACAAATACCATAGTATCACAAAAAAGAGAAAATGTGAAATAAATGTGATAAAAATGCAAAATAGAAGTGATAAATAGTGACACAAATATGTGTTTAAACATAGACAATTGTGTAAAGTTCATATAAGGATATATGGATTCTTCTTGAAATTCTTCAATCTTCTATTTTTCTTATTTGATCCTCATATAAATGAAAAGATATCCCACATAGCGTAACTCTGCAACCTTATTGCAGTGCAGAATGTATATATGCAAATGATTACTCACATGGGATGGAGCTATAACCAAGCTCAGGTGAATGCGCACACCCACTTTTATACTGTTGGGTAAACAGTTACTTGTACAGGATATTTGAATAAAAGGATTTATTAAAATACAAATATAAAAAGCATCACAAGAGCTGCTGAAAACACCATGTACAACAGGATTGGCAATACAATATAGTAATTGCTCAGATTGAGCTAGACACAATACCAGAGACCGTGGTAAGGAGTGCAGAAACTAAACCAGACAACCTCCCCCTTAAGAGTCCAGTATATGTTGCTCTCCTTATTGGTGTGCAGATACTTGGAAGGATGCCAGGGAACGATGTATCCAACGTACGTTTCGCTAATGAGCTTTATCAAGGAATGGTGTGCGCATGTCCAAAGATATAGATATTTATAGATATAGATAGATATTTTCTAAGGTATATTTTAGATTTCGTAGCACTTTACAATAGTTGGATTTTATTATCCATTGTCATGTGAGTGGATTTTACAGTGAAGGTATTTCCATATCCACACTATATATTTTATTTTTAATAGCACGTTTGATTTTGCATTTGACATTTGATAAGAGTCTTTACATTTTTAGTATACACGATGGGGGGTAGTTATCAACGTGTCAACTTTCCTGCCTTCGCCGGCCCAATACGCCCGCCTAAGCTAGCCTCACATCGCCGCCGCGGACCTGAAAAAATTTGCCTAAGTTATCAAGTAAAGCTGTCAAAAAGCCGCGGGGCGATGAGCAGCGGACTGTGAGAGTTATCACTCATCCGATCTCGCTGCTCTTCGGCTGTTTGACAGCTTTCTTGCTAGCCTGTCACTAAGCACTGACACTAAACTACACTGTTCTACCCCCTATACCGGCGCCCCCGGAGCCCCCCGAAACTAAATAAAGTTACTAACCCCTAAACCACAGCTCCTAGACCCCGCCGCAAGTCTTATAAATATATTAACCCCTAAACCGCCGCTCCCGGACACCGCTGCCACTTACATTATACCTAGTAACCCCTATCCTGCCCCCCTATACCGTCGCCCTCTATAATAAAGTTATTAACCCCTATCCTGCTGATCCCGCACCTCACCGCAAATAAATAGTTTAACCCCTAAACCGCCGCTCCCTGAACCCGCCGCAACCTATATTAAATTTATTAACCCCTATTCTGCCCCCCCTACACCGTCGCCACCTATAATACATTTATTAACCCCTATCCTGCCCCCCACTACACCGCCGCCACTGTAATAAAATTATTAACCCCTAAACCTAAGTCTAACACTAACCCTAACACCCCCCTAACTTAAATATTAATTAAATAAATCTAAATAATATTTCTATTATGAACTAAATTAATCCTATTTAAAACTAAATGCTTACCTATAAAATAAACCCTAATATAGCTACAATATAAATAATAATTATATTGTAGCTATCTTAGGATTTATTTTTATTTTACAGGTACCTTTCAATTTATTTTAACTAGGTACAATAGCTATTAAATAGTTATTAACTATTTAATAGCTTACCTAGCTAAAATAAAGAGAAATGTACCTGTAAACTAAAAACTAACCTGTTACAATTACACCTAACACTACACTATACTTTAATAAATGATTCCTATTTAAAACTAAATACTTACCTGTAAAATAAACCCTAAGATAGCTACAATATAATTAATAATTACATTGTAGCTATATTAGGATTTATATTAATTTTACAGGTAACTTTGTATTTATTTTAGCTAGTTAGAATAGTTATTAAATAGTTATTAACTATTTAATAACTACCTAGCTAAAAGAAACACAAAATTACCTGTAAAATAAATCCTAACCTAAGTTACAATTAAACCTAACACTACACTATCATTAAATAAATTAAATAAATTAACTACAAATAACTACAATTAAATACAATTACATAAACTAACTAAAGTACAAAAAATAAAAAAAGCTAAGTTACAAAAAATAAAAAAATAAGTTACAAACATTTAAAAAATATTACAACAATTTTAAGCTACTTACACCTAATCTAAGCCCCCTAATAAAATAACAAATCCCCCCAAAATAAAAAAAATGCCCTACCCTATTCTACATTAAAAAAGTTCAAAGCTCTTTTACCTTACCAGCCCTTAAAAGGGCCTTTTGTGGGGGCATGCCCCAAAGAATTCAGCTCTTTTGCCTGTAAAAGAAAAATACAACCCCCCCCAACATTAAAACCAACCACCCACATACCCTTAATCTAACCCAAACCCCCCTTAAAATAACCTAACACTAATCCCCTGAAGATCATCCTACCTTTAGTCGTCTTTACTCAGCCGAGCCACCGATGGAACTGAAGAGGACATCCGGACCGGCAGAAGGGATCATCCAAGGGGCGCTGAAGAAATCTTCCATCCGATGAAGTGATCCTCCAAGCGGCGCTGAAGAAATCTTCCATCTGGGCGATGTCATCTTCCAAGAGGCGCTGAAGAAGTCTTCTATCCGGGCGAGGTCATCTTCGAAGCCGGGTCTTGAATCTTCATCCCGCCGACGTGGAACATCCTTCTTTCCCGATGGACTACCGATGAATGAAGGCTCCTTTAAGGGACGTCATCCAAGATGGCGTCCCTTCAATTCCGATTGGCTGATAGGATTCTATCAGCCAATCGGAATTAAGGTAGGAAAAATCTGATTGGCTGATTGAATCAGCCAATCAGATTCAAGTTCAATCCGATTGGCTGATCCAGTCAGCCAATCAGATTGAGCTCGCATTCTATTGGCTGATCGGAACAGATTTTTCCTACCTTAATTCCGATTGGCTGATAGAATCCTATCAGCCAATCGGAATTGAAGGGACGCCATCTTGACGTCCCTTAAAGGAGCCTTCATTTGTCAGTAGTCCATCGGGAAAGAAGGATGTTCCGCGTCGGCGGGATGAAGATTCAAGACCCGGCTTCGAAGATGACCTCGCCCGGATAGAAGACTTCTTCAGCGCCGCTTGGAGGATCACTTCATCGGATGGAAGATTTCTTCAGCGCCCCTTGGATGATCACTTCTGCCGGTCCGGATGTCCTCTTCAGTTCCATCGGTGGCTCGGCTGAGTGAAGACGACTAAAGGTAGGATGATCTTCAGGGGATTAGTGTTAGGTTATTTTAAAGGGGGTTTGGGTTAGATTAGGGGTATGTGGGTGGTGGGTTTTAATGTTGGGGGAGGGTTGTATTTTTCTTTTACAGGCAAAAGAGCTGAATTCTTTGGGGCATGCCCCCACAAAAGGCCCTTTTAAGGGCTGGTAAGGTAAAAGAGCTTTGAACTTTTTTAATGTAGAATAGGGTAGGGCATTTTTTTATTTTGGGGGGGTTTGTTATTTTATTAGGGGGCTTAGATTAGGTGTAAGTAGCTTAAAATTGTTGTAATATTTTTTTAAATGTTTGTAACTTATTTTTTTATTTTTTGTAACTTAGCTTTTTTTATTTTTTGTACTTTAGTTAGTTTATGTAATTGTATTTAATTGTAGTTATTTGTAGTTAATTTATTTAATTTATTTAATGATAGTGAAGTGTTAGGTTTATTTGTAACTTAGGTAAGGATTTATTTTACAGGTAATTTTGTATTTCTTTTAGCTAGGTAGTTATTAAATAGTTAATAACTATTTAATAACTATTCTAACTAGCTAAAATAAATACAAAGTTACCTGTAAAATAAATATAAATCCTAAGATAGCTACAATGTAATGGTTAGTTTTTAGTTTACAGGTACATTTCTCTTTATTTTAGCTAGGTAAGCTATTAAATAGTTAATAACTATTTAATAGCTATTGTACCTAGTTAAAATAAATTGAAAGGTACCTGTAAAATAAAAATAAATCCTAAGATAGCTACAATATAATTATTATTTATATTGTAGCTATATTAGGGTTTATTTTATAGGTTAGTATTTAGTTTTAAATAGGATTAACTTAGTTAATAATAGAAATATTATTTAGATTTATTTAATTAATATTTAAGTTAGGGGGGTGTTAGTGTTAGACAGGTTTAGGGGTTAATACATTTATTACAGTGGCGGCGGTGTAGTGGGGGGCATTATAGGGGTTAATAAATGTATTATAGGTGGCGACGGTGTAGGGGGGGCAGATTAGGGGTTAATAAATTTAATATAGGTTGCGGCAGGGTCAGGGAGCGGCGGTTTAGGGGTTAAACTATTTATTTATTTACGGCGAGGTGCGGGATCGGCAGGATAGGGGTTAATAACTTTATTATAGGGGGGGCAGGATAAGGGGTTACTAGGTATCATGTAGGTGGCGGTGGGCTCCGGGAGCGGCGGTTTAGGGGTTAATATGTATAGAGTAGCTTGCGGTGGGCTCCGTGAGCGGCGGTTTAGGGGTTAATCATTTTATTTACTTGCGGCGGTGTAGGGGGGGACAGATTAGAGGTGTTTAGACTCGGGGTACATGTTAGGGTGTTAGGTGTAGACAGCTCCCATAGAAATCAATGGGATATCTGGCAGCAGCGAACTTGTACTTTCGCTATGGTCAGACTCCCATTGATTCCTATGGGATCCGCTGCCTCCAGGGTGGCGGTTTGAAAACCAGGTACGCTGGGCCGTAAAAGTGCCGAGCGTACCTGCTAGTTTTTTGATAACTAGCAAAAGTAGTCAGATTGTGCCGGACTTGTGTGCGGAACATCTGGAGTGACGTAAGAATCGATCTGTGTCGGACTGAGTCCGGCGGATCGAAGTTTACGTCACAAAATTCTACTTTTGCCGGTCTGTAGCCTTTGATAACTAAAGCGAATCAGCCTCGCCACAAATACGCTGTGGAATTCCAGCGTATTTAAGGTTGACGGCTTGATAACTACCCCCCTATATATCATCCGCAGGTATAAACACAGTTACTTAGGTCTGTGGAGGAAGTAAATAAATTGTATGTTTTTTCTACTTTATTAACACATAGAATATTCACGTAGGAATTGTATTAGGCACCATATTGTGGTAAAGTCTCATTGGTATTAGCGGACCATTACACATAACATTCAATCTTAACCCAGACAGTATCTCCCTCTGAGGTAAATTAAAGACTAAAGATGTCTATATTCCTTAACAGACGCACAACTACATTTTGTGCTGATGATTTTTTTGACAATTCTGAAATTACTATTGATTACTATTGATAATTTGGAATTACTATTGATAATTTGGAAAATCTATTAAGAGAGGTAAATAGTGTGAAATAGTCACACTAAAAAAATATTTGAAGGAACAAATTACACCGAGAGGTCTGAGAATTTTTAAAAATCCCACTTTTGGACAAGATAACCTTATGTTTATAACAAAATGGAACCACATTCTAGAAGAATGTACTAAAAAACTTATGAATCTAATTATAAATGAAAGAAATAAACTATTAGATGAAGTAAATGAAGAAATTAATATGTTGGAGCAAAAAATCATTCCCATATGAATAATAAAAACTATGAGTGATTGTCACAAAAAATAGCTGAGAATCTAGATTCCTTAAAGAAAGAAAGAAAAAATACTAAAAGAAAGAAATATTTTAGAGACCATGATGACTATAAAGAGAGAAAGGAAAGAAACTATAAAACTAGAAATGCTAAAGTTAATAATTTCAATAATAGTAATAGAAATAATGTAGAGAGTCGTCATAGTGAGAATAGATCAGGGCAGAATAATAGAACCATGCAAAATAATGGTAAAAAGAATAGGCACTATCATAATACTTTGGCACAAAGGGAGAGAGAGAATTATTACTTGCATAATAATGAGAGAGACTTAAGGCAAGGTCATAAAGGTAATGATTATCAATATGAACCAGGTAGTAGCAACTATATGCAACACAAGGGAAATTACCACCGCACAGAACAACAAAGGAAGGAAGAATATGACTGGCAGCAACCTAGAAATCCTTTAAAAAAACAGAGAGTATACTATCAGGAAGATATTCCTACATATAATAGATTTGACAATTTAAACAGATTTAGCTCAGAAGAAGTTGAGGAGGTTTTTTTTATAGGCAGGCAAAAGGAAATACAATCGGACAGACTCAGATCTGTTCAACAAAAGGAGAAGGAATATGGACAGTGTAGAACATTGAGAAACAACAACAAAAAACACTAAACGCAAACCTGTAACAGAGAATAAAAACAATGAAAAGACAGGTAAGGGTATCTTTAATTTATCTAAAGTAGTACTAACAGAAGCACAAACTTCGGTCTTAAATAGAGGACTAAACTTTGCCACCAGTTACAGAATTAATAAATTTGTTACGTATATAGGAGTAGAAAAAATTTATACGCAACTTATGCATTAAAAAATACTTTCTGAACAGTCCAATGGTAAAAAATAATATTCAGGAATCTAATAAATATAGACATGCAGAAGTCAAAAATAAATCTTTGTTCAATCCCACACAATATAAGTCAGCCCCAATGGAAACATTTTTGGAATTAGTCCATAGGGATATCAAACATCTTAAAACTAATTATACATCTAATCTGACTAAGGAGGAACAGATAGCATTAAAAGGATTACAGGATAATAACGATATAGTGGTGAAGCCGGCCGATAAGGGCGGAGGCACAGTTATAATGGATAGGAATAAATATAATGAAGAATGTTTCAGACAATTAAATGATACAAGTACATACAAAAAATTAGATTCAAATCCTGTATTTATCTATAAAAAAAGAATTGAAAAATTTCTAAATGAAGGGCTAAAGGAAAGTATTTTAAA
The DNA here is from genome assembly GCF_027579735.1 of Bombina bombina. Lineage (NCBI taxonomy): Eukaryota > Metazoa > Chordata > Amphibia > Anura > Bombinatoridae > Bombina > Bombina bombina. The sequence goes on along the minus strand of NC_069505.1, from coordinate 85,265,886 downwards.
TAAGAAGGAATATCAGTATATATATAATCAATTCCCTAAGACTGCTAGTTTCTATGTACTCCCCAAGATCCATAAAGATCTAAAAAACCCTCCAGGGAGGCCTATCGTGTCTGGGGTCAATTCACATACTAGCAATCTTTCTGCATATATAGATTAATTCCTGCAAACATATGTCAAAAATACTAAATCGTACTTAAAAGACACTATCAGCATATTGAATGATTTAGAAAACATTAAATGGAATAAAGATTGGTCGCTAGTAACTGGAGACGTAACATCTCTCTATACCATAATAGATAAGGAATTGGGCATTACTTCAGTACAAAATATCTTAAAAGAAGACACTACACTTGACCCTAAACAACTACAGTTTATTTTAGATGGGATTAGGATCATACTTGAAACCAACTATTTCTGGTTTAATAAAGAATACTATATTCAGAGTGGAACGGCGATGGGCACCAGATTTGCGCCCAGTTATGCCAATCTATATATGGCTAATTGGGAAAATCTGTACATCTTCAATTCCCCCTGGGCGCAATATATGGTGTCCTATCGTCGTTACATAGACGATCTGTTCCTGATTTGGTCAGGAACCGAGTGTCAATTAAATGAATTTAAAGAGTATCTGAAAAATAATGAGTTTAATATAGCATTAACATGGAATCAAAGCAGGACTAGAGTTTCTTGATTTAGAAATTTACATAGAGAATAATATATTAAAAATGAAAAACTTTTTCAAAAGCATTGATGTAAACAACTACATTAGTTTAAACAGTTGTCATCAAAGACACTGGCTAAAGAATATACCAAAGGGACAATTTGTTCATCTCAGACATAATTGCAGGGATGAAGCTGTTTTCCAAACTCAATCTAAAATATTAAAAGAAAGATTCATAGAAAAAAACTATTCCAGCACCTTTCTAGAAGAAAAAATAGAAGAAGTTGCGAAACTAGATAGGAAGAATTTATTGCAGTATAAACATAAGATTAATGGTATACCAAGAATGGATAAGGATAACTCAGAAAGTAGACTAATTTTACAACACAGTACTCAAAGTAACGAAGTTAGAGAGATTATACAAAAGCATTGGGGCATTTTATTTAGAGACCCAAGTTTAACAGAATTTATAGGAGATAGACCCAATATAATGTTTAGAAAGGTGCCATACTTAAAACTACAACTCTCACACATGATAAAAAAGATAGAAGATACAAGTTTAAACAAAAACTGGTTACCATCTCCCCAAGAGGGATTCAGAAGGTGCCAGTTCTGCAATGCCTGCAAGAGAATGAGAAAGGGACCTAGATTATGTAATAATTTTTATTCCACTGATGGTAGTAAAAACTATGATATTAATCAGTTCATCACATGTAATAGCAAGAATGTAATATACATGTTACGCTGTACGTAATTTAATTTATATAGGTCGCACTTCTAGGCTTCTCAAAACCAGATTAAATGAGCATATTTATAATATAGAAAAGGTTTTTCAAAAACACTCATTCTCGGCACACTTTGATAAAAAACATAATAGAAGAATAGAGGACCTTGAAATCTTAGGCATTAGGAAGGTAGAATATGGTGGGAGAGGAGGAGACGTACAGAACCAGTTGGGTCGCTTAGAGATGAAATGGATCCATATTATGGACTGTTTCATACCGAATGGCCTTAACAAGGATTTTGAGCTACATCATTTCTTATAAGCTCATTACCAACACACCCTCCAATAAATCTTCTTATTAACCAATAACATGTAACCCTCATTCGCCTTAGGATACAAAAGTAACAATATTAAACTGTAAAGATAATGAATTAGTAACAACAAGAATAATATCGGGTCTGAGATTATAATCCTTACCTATTCTCAATTTTAATAATATATGTATGTTTAATGAGAGTCCACAAATGATTAATAACACTGTTATACCTAGAGGGAATATGCTAACTTTAAAATCTACTGGTTTATATAAGAAAAGTACTTACATACCAACCCAGGGTAATAATAGTGTGGAAACTTACATTGAATTGGTTAAATGTGATGTGATTAAATTAAAGGCTAATTACAACAGCATTAATTAAAAAAAAACCAAGAGATATAAACCTAATTTAACAGCATTACAGAAAAAAGCCATAGATACACTTAAAGAAAAAGATATATTGATAAGGAGAGCCGACAAGGGGGGAGCCACCGTAGTTTTAGATACCAACTATTATGTCACAGAAATTAAACAACAATTGGGAGATGCTAATACTTATAAGCCATTACAGAGTAACCCAGTGATTAAAATACAGGCAGAAATAAAAAGAGTGTTAAACTGGGCATCTAAGATTGGCATTATAGATAAAAAATTAAGTGAATATCTATATGTGGATTGGCCTAAAACGCCAATCTTTTATACAGTCCCAAAAGTACATAAAAATCTATCACAACCCCCTGGGCGGCCAATTGTGGCAGGAATAGAGTCAGTCTTTACTAATATAGCTACTTATCTGGATAGAATTTTGCAGCCAGAGGTACAGAAAATAACATCATACATTAAAGATACAAATGACTTCATTGAAAAATTAAAAGGTTTACCATTTGGTAAAGCAAAATGTATTTTGTATACACTTGATGTAAGTAGTCTATATACGGTAATTAATCATGAAAGTGGCATAGGTGCATGTATTTTGGCACTTAGAAATTCTACATTATATAATGAGGGTCAAATACTGTTCTTTGAGAGCTTGTTAAGAATGGTATTATATAACAACTATTTCTTGTTTCAAGACGATTGGTTTCTCCAAATAAGAGGCACAGCCATGGGGTCCAACGTCGCCCCAGCATACGCCAATATATTCATGAATAGTGTTGAAGAAAAATTTGTATATGAAAATGAGTTGTTCCTTAAGCATGGAGCGTCATGGTGGCGCTTCATAGATGATATATTTGGCGTGTGGTGGGGCGACGTTGGTACCCTATTGGCATTTGTTGATTAATTAAATTTGGCTGTTAATAATTTAAAATTCACATTGACCTTCAGTGAAGAAAAGGTGGTATTCTTGGACACAGTAATACATATTGATAAGGAAACTTGTAATTTTAAGATTGATTTACATCGAAAGGAAACAGACAGAAATACTTTACTAAGGTATGAGAGCTTTCATAATGAACCCTTAAAAAATTCCCTACCACATAGTCAATTTAAAAGAGTGAAAAGGATAGTTAATGAAGAATCACTAGTCAAAAATAGACTACAAGAAATGGGGGATAAATTCATACAAAGGGGATACCCTGTGAAATTGATTGAGAGTGAGATTAAAAGGGTTCAGGAGCCAGAGGAGAAAGGAATTAGTGTCTCTAAGAAAGAGAATGATGAGAGGGTAGTGTGTGTCACACAGTTTAACCCCATCAATAGAGAAATTAGAAACATTATATCCAGACACTGGCATATTTTGAAAAATTGTAATATGGATGTTGTATCCTTTAAAAACCCACCAATGATGGCATACCGCAAGGTCCAAAACCTGGGAGATATTCTAGTTAGAAATTATTTAGGATCTAGGAAGAAACAGAAATACATAACTAAAAAGAGTTATGGAACCTTTCCATGTTTGGGCTGTGCAAGCTGTAGTGCAGTCATTAAAGGGACAGAATTTCAACACCCCCAAACAGGGAAAACATTTAGTATTAACAATTTCTATACGTGTGACTCATCCTATGTCGTATACCTAATTAAATGCCTGTGTTCCAAAATCTATATCGGTGAGACCACCAGAAGTGTACGAGATAGGATGAGTCAACACAGATCCAATATCAGATGTGGGGACCAAGAAGCCCCTGTATCATGTCACTTCTTGAGTGCAGGCCTCAATATAAGTCAGTTAAGGTGGCAAATAATTGATGGAGTGGATAATTTAAGAAGAGGGGGCAATAGGGAAACCATATTAAAACAAAAGGAGTCATACTGGATACATAAATTGGATGCTCTAATTCCTAAAGGCGTTAATAGAGAGCTGGACTTTAAAGTGTTTCTGTAATATATACTTATGTATTATAAAAAATTGCAATGGTCCTTAGATAATGAATTACATTGTAAAAATCAAGTATTGGTAAAAATTATATGTATTTTAACAACATATGAATAGGTATATTGTATATTGTTTTTAACTTTGTTTATGTGTTTAACATTGTAATAATTTTTGTAACCACTAGGTGGTGGTGTTAAGTGATAGAATTCACTTTATAACATTATACATGGGGTTAATATGTAGGCCTATAAATGTACCTCAACAGATGAGGCTCATTAGCATGATTAAGGGATAACATCCCGAAATGTTGCTGCCTACTTACTTTGTACCTGCATGGGATAAAGATGTTCCAATAAAGCATTGAAAACTTACAGTGGTGCTGTGGATATTCTAATTTTTCTACATATTATTGAGGTTGACAGTCCCTCTCACCACCTGCACCTGTGATACTGTGGAGCTGTACACTGTTTGTGTGTATTCCTCAATTTTAATAATGCTATCAAATAGCATTAATTGTGTGTAGAAAATTATCAATATATACACTATGAATTTAGGTTTTTGAGGCAATCACTAAGAAGGCAGGACCCTATTTAGATTAACTAATATGAATACAGATAATTCTGGTTTAGATAAAAAATATCAGAATATTAGAAAGTGATATGAATGTTCTTTACTGATTTGGTATACAATAATTGTAAATATTATTCACTGATGATGTAAATGCTATTTACCGATATGGTATATATTAGACTCGCTAGAGAAAACTATCTCAGTAAATTGTGTTTAGGATGCTTATAAGTGAGTACTGTTCGTTAAATAAGATTGCCCTTAACTGATGCTAATGCATATATATTGTCTAAAGTTTTCACTTGAAACATTTGCACTTTAAGACAGCCCGTTTTTTACCTCAAATGAAATTCTATGCCCACTTCCAAAATGGAGGACTTGATACCGGATATCCGGTTTAACGAACTTGAAGGATTCAAATAAGGTCTTTGGACATGCGCACACCATTCCTTGATAAAGCTCATTAGCGAAACGTACGTCGGATACATCGTTCCCTGGCGTCCTTCCAAGTATCTGCACACCAATAAGGAGAGCAACATATACTGGACTCTTAAGGGGGAGGTTGTTTGGTTTAGTTTCTGCACTCCTTACCACGGTCTCTGGTATTGTGTCTAGCTCAATCTGAACAATTACTATATTGTATTGCCAATCCTGTTGTACATGGTGTTTTCAGCAGCTCTTGTGACGCTTTTTATATTTGTATTTTAATAAATCCTTTTATTCAAATATCCTGTACAAGTAACTGTTTACCCAACAGTATAAAAGTGGGTGTGCGCATTCACCTGAGCTTGGTTATAGCTCCATCCCATGTGAGTAATAATTTGCATATATACATTCTGCACTGCAATAAGGTTGCAGAGTTACGCTATGTGGCATATCTTTTCTTTTATATGAGGATCAAATAAGAAAAATAGAAGATTTAAGAATTTCAAGAAGAATCCATATATCCTTATATGAACTTTACACAATTGTCTATGTTTAAACACATATTTGTGTCCCTATTTATCACTTCTATTTTGCATTTTTATCACATTTATTTCACATTTTCTCTTTTTTGTGATACTATGGTATTAGTTACCCTTTGTAAAGAGAGTTCGTCCTGCTCTGACCTAATGACCTTACTTAACTTAGTATCATCTGCAAAAATAGAGATGTTGCTATTTAATCCTTGCTCCTTTTTGAAGAGTGGCACCACATCAGCTTTACGCCAATCCTGGGGTACCATGCCTGAGGATAATGAGTCTTGAAAAATTAAGAGTAAAGGTTTGTCTATAACAGTGCTAAGTTCCCTTAACACCCTTGGGTTTATTCCATCTGGGTCTGGAGTTTAATTTACCTTAATATTTTCCATTTTTTTCCTGATATCCTCTAAACAAAACCCAGTTAGTGGTATGGACTGGCATGTTCTATTCTGTTCCAAAGTATCATTCATTGGTTCCTCTCTTGTGTATACTGAAGAGAAAAACTGGTTTAGTACCTCAGCCTTCTCCCTGTCATTATTTATCATGCTACCCTCCACACATTTAATGTACCTATATTATCCTTCTTAGATTTTTGGCTATTTATGGACTTAAAGAACCTTTTAGGGTTAGACTTGGCAATTAATTTTTCATTATTAATTTTGGCTAATTTGATTGCTTTTTTGCATGCTTTGTTACATTCCTTATAAATATTGTATGCTGAGTCTGTACTATTTTCTTTTAATAATTTAAATGCCCTACGTTTTTTCCTAATTTCTCTTAACACATTTTTATTTAGCCATAACGGCTTTGTTTTTTTATTTTTATTTTTATAACAATATGGTATGTGTTGATATGTATATTTATTTAACACATTTTTAAATATTATCCATTTATCCTCTGTATTTTTATTACAAAATACATTGTCCCAATTTATATTATTTAATAATTTCCTTAAATCGTTGAATTTTGCTTTTTTGAAATTAAAAGTCTTAGTTAAGCCTTTAAAACACTGCATATGAAAAGAGATTTCAAATGTGACCATGTTATGATCACTGTTACCCAAATGTTCTTTAACTTCTATGTTTGATATTATATCTGTATTGTTTGATAGCACTAAATCCAATATAGCTTTGCTCCTAGTTGGCTCCTCTATCAATTGTGACAAGAAGTTATCCCTGAGAACATTTAAAAATCTATCCCCCTTATCTGAATTACTAGTTTCATTGGCCCAGTTTATATCAGGGTAGTTAGAATCTCCCATAATTACAGCACTGTTATTAGCAGCCTTACCTATTTGGATAAGTAGTTGAGTTTCCTCCAGGTCACTAATGTTGGGAGGCTTGTAGCATGTTCCTAGTAATATTTTTTTTAGGATTTTTCCCCCCACTCTTTATTTCAACCCACAGGGTCTCTACATTGTCACTTGTATCATAAATATCTTCCCTTATTGTAGGTTTAAGGTTAGGTTTAATATACATGCAGATTCCTCCACCCCTTTTATTATTCCTGTCCCTCCTAAATAATGTATACCCCTCTAAGTTAACTGCCCAGTCATGTGAATCATCCCACCAAGTTTCAGTTATACTGATAACATCATAGTCCTCTTCTGCAACTAAGAGCGTCAGCTCCCCCATTTTACCTGTCATGCTTTTTGCATTTGTTGTCATACATTTAATTTTCATGCGCTTTCTGCTACTACTTGTTGTGCTTTCCTCTATACTTTCTAATGTGACATTTCTTAGGTCATCCCTTCCTTGAGATATTAAGGGAGTGACATATTCACAGACTGATCTCTCTGTTCTATTTTGTTCTAACTGACCCTCCCCCCATTTGCCTATCCTTTGAATATCAGCGCTAGAGTGAGAAACATCAAGGCAGTGAGAGGCAGGACAGAGCTGACTCTGCATCCTGTGTAAATGCTACCAGAAGGGGTTCAAAATGGGGGAGAAAACAAATGTTGGTGGAGGTTTTTGCACCCCCACAGAGCCTATATATAAGACACAGATGGTGAGAAGATGTGAAGGATACTTTATGCCAGGGGGATGAATAGAGGGAGGAGAGTAATATGGTGACTGGAAGTATGAACATGGACTGCTAAAATGGAGAGTTGGGCTGATAGGGTGAGGTACATGTGGGTGAAAATACAATAATGAGGCTGTGTGTAAGAAAAAATGGATACAAATACGAAGAGCAGGTATACTGTAAGTGTAGAAGAATGAGGTAATTAATGGCTGGATGGGAAGTGGGAGATAGGAAACTGGAGGTGGTGGTGTGTGGGGTGATAAATATATGACATAAAGGTGAGTAGAAGCTTATTGTAGGAACAGGAGAACCGAGAAAGTGAGGAGGAGTTGACATAATGAGGAGATGTCATCTATGATTTTAAAGGGACAGTAAAGTGAACATTATACTGTCATGATTCAGATAGAGCAAGCTACTTTAAACAACTTTGCAATTTACTTTTATTAAATAATTTGCTTTGTTTGTTGGTACCCTTTGTTGAAAAGCATACATAACTAGGTTCAGGGGCAACAATAAACTACTGGGAGCTAGCTACTGACTGTGACTGCACATATATTACTCTTGTCCTTGGCTTATTGACTGTGTTGAGCGAATGAAGCAAATTTGATAATAGAAGTAAATTTAAAAGTTGTTTAAAATTATATGTTCTATCTGATTAATTAAAAAAATGTTTTGAGTTTCGTGTCCGTTTAATGATATAATTTGTGATTTCACTGTAATTCCATTGATTATGTTATGCAAAGTTCCTTCGAGGGATGGGGCAGTTTATGTTTGGAATTTTCTTGCTTACTCTGGCATATTATATATACAGTATATTATATATACAGTATATGTTGTTATGGTCCTTTGCAATCTGGGCTCAGTGCAGTGGATGAAAATGTGTCATCCTCCACAATCCAACAGTAGAGGACTTGTTTCCACTGCTGTCGGAAGCCATTACCCTTATCAACAGTTTGCAATGCCACATTTTCCATCATTGCCCATTACCAGAAGCTTGGGTTCGGATGATAAAAAAAATATGTTGCATAAAAAATAATAAAGGCCAAAAGCGCAAAATTACACCCAGTTTCCATTGAATGTGCAAACAGATTAAGCACTGTCAAAAGCGGCCACTAGCAGGGGGTGTCAATCAACCCGATCGTATTCGATCGAGCTGATTGCTGTCCACCACCTCAGAGATGGCGGACGAGTTAAGGAGCAGTGGTCTTAGGACCGCTCTTAGAACCACTGCTGCTTAACTTCCGCTTCAGGTGAACCTGAAGCAGAGTGGGTCGGAAGCAGCATCCGCTGCTTCATAAATCAACTCCCATGTCTTTTCCTTTCTAGCCAATCACAGGTAAGGAGCGCAGGCGCTAACATAATCTTTTATAATCTATGGTCAGGTTACCCTAGAAACAAACTTATTATTGTGCATTTTTCAAAAAATCTGAAACCGTATGGAAGTGTCAACACAACTTTAACTTACATATACATGAAAAGACCGACTGCACGCACTGTGCAATACATTTCAATTGAAATGTGGTACTAAAATGTAGCAATAAACTACTTTTAGCTGTCTTCGGTAGCTTACCGCTCCATAAACACCAAGCTTTTATTTTATTCCCCATCATGTACTCATGGTTTACATTTTTTTCCCTTATTACATCATTTATATGTTTTATATCAGCAGCTGGTTTTTTTGTTCTCATTTTAGTTCTCCTACTATTTACAGGGAGTGCAGAATTATTAGGCAAGTTGTATTTTTGAGGATTAATTTTATTATTGAACAACAACCATGTTCTCAATAAACCCAAAAAACTCATTAATATCAAAGCTGAATAGTTTTGGAAGTAGTTTTTAGTTTGTTTTTAGTTATAGCTATTTTAGGGGGATATCTGTGTGTGCAGGTGACTATTACTGTGCATAATTATTAGGCAACTTAACAAAAAACAAATATATACCCATTTCAAATATTTATTTTTACCAGTGAAACCAATATAACATCTCAACATTCACAAATATACATTTCTGACATTCAAAAACAAAACAAAAACAAATCAGTGACCAATATAGCCACCTTTCTTTACAAGGACACTCAAAAGCCTGCCATCCATGGATTCTGTCAGTGTTTTGATCTGTTCACCATCAACATTGCGTGCAGCAGCAACCACAGCCTCCCAGACACTGTTCAGAGAGGTGTACTGTTTTCCCTCCTTGTAAATCTCACATTTGATGATGGACCACAGGTTCTCAATGGGGTTCAGATCAGGTGAACAAGGAGGCCATGTCATTAGATTTTCTTCTTTTATACCCTTTCTTGCCAGCCACGCGCTGGAGTACTTGGACGCGTGTGATGGAGCATTGTCCTGCATGAAAATCATGTTTTTCTTGAAGGATGCAGACTTCTTCCTGTACCACTGCTTGAAGAAGGTGTCTTCCAGAAACTGGCAGTAGGACTGGGAGTTGAGCTTGACTCCATCCTCAACCCGAAAAGGCCCCACAAGCTCATCTTTGATGATACCAGCCCAAACCAGTACTCCACCTCCACCTTGCTGGCGTCTGAGTCGGACTGGAGCTCTCTGCCCTTTACCAATCCAGCCATGGGCCCATCCATCTGGCCCATCAAGACTCACTCTCAATTCATCAGTCCATAAAATCTTAGAAAAATCAGTCTTGAGATATTTCTTGGCCCAGTCTTGACGTTTCAGCTTGTGTGTCTTGTTCAGTGGTGGTCGTCTTTCAGCCTTTCTTACCTTGGCCATGTCTCTGAGTATTGCACACCTTGTGCTTTTGGGCACTCCAGTGATGTTGCAGCTCTGAAATATGGCCAAACTGGTGGCAAGTGGCATCTTGGCAGCTGCACGCTTGACTTTTCTCAGTTCATGGGCAGTTATTTTGCGCCTTGGTTTTTCCACACGCTTCTTGCGACCCTGTTGACTATTTTGAATGAAACACTTGATTGTTCGATGATCACGCTTCAGAAGCTTTGCAATTTTAAGAGTGCTGCATCCCTCTGCAAGATATCTCACTATTTTTGACTTTTCTGAGCCTGTCAAGTCCTTCTTTTGACCCATTTTGCCAAAGGAAAGGAAGTTGCCTAATAATTATGCACACCTGATATAGGGTGTTGATGTCATTAGACCACACCCCTTCTCATTACAGAGATGCACATCACCTAATATGCTTAATTGGTAGTAGGCTTTCGAGCCTATACAGCTTGGAGTAAGACAACATGCATAAAGAGGATGATGTGGTCAAAATACTCATTTGCCTAATAGTTCTGCACTCCCTGTATTATTATTAGTTTTATTTTTACATTTGTTTTAAACTATTTATTTTAATTTTATATAAACATTTTGGTACTTGTTCTTGCTTGGAATACTTTAGTACTACTTCTTCTTATTATTATTAGTATTATTATTGCATCCATCAAACTGTTTATGTGGAAGTCTAATCCCAGTCCTTTCCATATGGAAGCAGGACAAGACTTTATGAATGCTCAAACCCTTTATAAGGGATCAGATTTTTAGTTCAGTGTTTCTAATATCACAGTTTCAAAATAAGTTAATATATTAATTTTTTTTTAATTATTTTTCATATTCATAGCACCTGTAACAAAGGAAATCTAACTTGTACTGGATCTTATTCTGAAGGTAATTATATATATATATTTAATTTGTTTTCTTTATATTTTAAAATGACTTGGGATATTTCATAAGATGGGTTAAGAAATAAATATAAATCATATTTCCAATGAATGTTGTAAGAACAATTTAAAAAGAAAAGGATTTTTCAAAATAATATTACTCACAGTTCTTTTCTTAAAGATTAGAATCATACAATTAAATATGAAAGTGATTGTGTATAATTTCCATTTTGTATTTTTTGATGATGATTATCCTGAAAATATAAATGTATTGCTGAAATAAAATACGGAGTAATGATAATCATAAATATTTACAATATTAATAAGAAAAGGTATTTGAGGCAAAAAGGTGCGATATATATGCAACTCCTGATGCCTACTCAAACTTCATGTGAAATACTGTGCACAGTTTATGTTATTATATTTTCAGAAAGACATAAATTAGCTTGAAATGGAACTGAATGTAATAAAATATTATATGGTCTATAAATAAAATATTGAAAAAAAAATGAACAGCTTTGGGGAGAGAAAACAAAGTAGTGATATGATAGAAACCTTCAAAAATATTGAAGTCTTAAATAAAGGTCAAAATAAAAATAAAGAATGCTTCACTAAAAAACAGCACCAAAAAATAATATGTCATGCAAGTTGCAGGGTCACTGGTTAAGGAGTAGTGTGTGTTAAGTCTTCCTGTTTAGTATGAGATAAACATATACATTTAATACATGGGACTTCTTTTTTTCCAGAATCTACCTTTCAGTTTTTCTAGTTTTAAAATTATGAATTAATTTAAGGGGAACAGATTTTGCATTATCTGGGGCCTCTCTAAATCATGTAGGAACTAAAATGCTGTATGATATGATAAATACACTGGGAATGGAAGAGTCATATTTTGTTACTTCAGACTCAGTTCTATAAAACTCATTAGCATGGAGTGAAATCCCCATGCTGATCCTCACACGGGCAGACCTCACTCAATTCTCTACAAAAGAAGGCTGAACCTTGGCATCCCAGCAAGTAGAACGTTACCATCCTTAGGAAGTATTGACATTCTCTAGAATAGAAAGAAAATGTTTCTATTAGCACACAGAACTGGCATCAGAAATTTTTAAAGCAAATAAAATAATTTTCTTCTAGCTTCACATTCATATCTGCTTCTATCAGTCTAATTAGCTTATTGCGTATTTTGAGTCAAACTCACCTGCATACATTTGTTAAAATAAATCCATAAAGGATAAAGATGTGCAGGCCAGAACATTTCGTTTCGGACAAAATTTATTTTCAGATATTTGAGGAAATTTGTTTCCCCTGAATATTTGGTGGCTGACTATTAGTTTTTGTTTAGTTAAAAAGTGAAACGACAATCAAATTTCTGTTAAACATCTAATGAAAACAAATCTAAATATTTCAAAGCTACATGTGAAAAGTTCACTTGTAGCTACAAATACTTAACTTGCTTTGGAGAGTGAGCTTACCCAATCCTAGCTTAAAGCTAACTTTAGTGCAGGTCCTGGGAGCCGAGCAAACTAAGCCTGCTGTTAGGATTCTGGCAAGAAGAGGATTGGGTTAGCACACTCTTAAGCATTAAGGTAAGTATTTAAAAAAATTAAAGGAAACAAATGAATACTGGTGAAGTATTTCGGTGCTGGACTGTCATTGGGCAGGGTCAGACTGATATGCTACAGAATATTTTTTCTCTGTGAAGGGGCATAGTGTGCTAAAAGGGTATGCACCCTGAGTGGCACCCTAAAATGAACAGGCACGGAAGTTTTTCTAGCTTTTGTTCTGTCTCAGCTGAGTGCATCTCTCTCTCTCTTTTTATATTTATGCAAATTGCTCTTGGGTCTCCCTAAGAGTAAAAGGGGAAACCAGACGTGGACTCCTTGCACACATGCCCTTAGAGAGATGCGACTGCACCTCACTGACGAGGCCCACAGAAGGCCAAAACGATCGTCTGGGGTTGTTGTTTCTCTTGTTCAGAGAAGAATTGCCTGGTATTTCGGTGCTGGACTGTCATTGGGCAGGGTCAGACTGATATGCTACAGGATATTTTTTCTCTGTGAAGGGGCATAGTGTGCTAAAAGGGTATGCACCCTGAGTGGCACCCTAAAATAAACAGGCACTGACGTTTTTCTAGCTTTTGTTTTGTCTTAGCTGAGTGCATCTCTCTTTTTATACTGGTGAATTACATCAGTATTTTTCATTTTCTTTAATATTAGTTGGTGCATTCATTTGTATTTTCATTTTCGTTTATGATGCATTTTCCGAAAATGAATGCACTCTAGTAAAGGAGTTAAAATGTTAGGAAAATACAATGGGTTGCATTGCAAGCCCATCGTTTCAGGATTGCCTGAAAAGATAGTTAAGTAGCCTGAGTGTACACCACCTAAAAAATGGTAGATTGAAATCATCCTGATCCAATATGATTATATGATTGACAGCCCCTGCTAGAGGCCGATTGGCTGCCAGCCAGCCGGGCGTGGCATTGCACAAGCATTGCCTGTGCAATGTTAAATGCAGACAGCGTAAATAATTTGCTGTAGCAAATTATGTCCATCCAAACCATAGAAGATGTCAGATATCATCTTGTTCAATAACCATTTGTTTCAGTAACATAATATTAACCTTTTGAATAGAAGGAGAGACTTTACTAATCCATCTGGAAAATATTTCTTAACAAGCAATAAGGATAATATTAACAATCAATTTTTTGTTATCTTAACTAAGTATAATCATCAAAAAATAAATAAGTTAGGTCTAGATTACAAGTGGTGCACTAACTTTAGCGCATTATATTGAAATATCATGCCTGTGCTAGCTTTGCACGTGTATTATAAGTTAAAAGTAAACACAACCGCACAAGCGCAAATTAAATTTGCGATCATTGGGTTAGAGCGACTGAAGCCCTTGAGTGTAAAGGGTTGCAGCTTAAATTAAAGTAGCACTAAACATAATATAAATATATTAAAATAATGTGTTACACTTATATACACTCATATATACACTATCTAATAAAACTATTCAAAAAATTATTAAAAATGAAAAGTTATAAGGGTATACAGAATATGACAATGTATCTGAATGGAAAGGGCTATAATGTATATATACATATAAATGTATAACCCCTTAACGACCGAGGACATGCCAGGCACATCCTACGAAAACCGGTACTTAATGACCAAGGACCTGCCTGGCACATTCTGTAATACCCTTTTTTTAGCCACTGATGCAGAGATAGCCACTATATGGCCCTCTCTGCATTGGCCAGCGATGGTGCCGATCGTTGATGGTGGGAGCCATAGCAGGGAGGCAGGTAGGAGGCCCATTGCTGGAGGGAGTTCCGGTTAGGCCGGAAGATGGGTCTGAGAGCGGGCACGGGGCAGCAGGACCATGCAGGCAGTAGTGGATGGGACTGGGACCGCTATGCAAAGTGTAAGGAAAGGAAGAAGAGAGGGGGAAATAGATCTTGGGAAAGGGATCTGGTAGGGGGAGGGAGTAGGGTATTGAGGGGGCAGCTATACTACATAAACTTGACATTTTTTATAAAAAAAAAAATCTTCAGCAAACTGGGTACTGGCAGATAGCCAAGATGGCACCAAATAAGTAGATGGGGGCAGGGTAAGAGAGCTGTTTTGGGGGATCAGAGAGGTTGGGGGCTAAGGGGAGATTCAACACTGCAAATATATATATATATATATATATATATATTTTAAAAAAAACTTTTATTTTAGTACTGGCAGACTTTCAGCCAGTACTTAAGATGGCAGTGACAATTGTGTGGTAGGGGAAGGAAGAGACCTGTTTGAGGGGGTCAGGGAGGGATCAGGGGGTGGGGTGTGTCAGGCAGGAGGCTGATCTCTACACTAAAGCTAAAATAGACCCTACAAGCTACCTAATTAACCCCTTCACTGCTGGGCATAATACAAGTGTGGTGCACAGCGGCATTTAGCGGCCTTCTAATTACCAAAAAGCAATGCCAAAGCCATATATGTAAAAAGTGGATTGGATGTAAATAACATATACTTTTAAAAATGGCTTAGATACCTTTCTAGCTAGAAAAAGAATTCAGGGATATGATTGCTCGTGTTAAATGAATCAGCTTTCTAATTGATTTTGTATAGTTTGAACTCAGTGGAATTCAGTCTTCTTTCAACCTCATCTTCTATGTTATTATATTACAAATTAAAATGTAAATTTCCTGTAGTGTATTAACACGGTATTATAAAAACACCCAACTGAAAAGTTTATTTCTTTTTCTAGTATGTACTGCTCCAATGGTCTTTGTTGATTGCAGCAAATCTGAACCAGGTGCCAATGGAGCTGAATGCTTTAAAAGTTGTCAAACTCTGGATTTGCAGTGTGTAAGTATTACAGATATGAATGGCAAGGATGCCTGTTAATATTATTATAGCATTATAACAGAACATGCAGTAATTTTATGTTCTACAGAAGAGACATCAAACCTAAGGCCTAGAATCTGAATGCACCATGCTTTTAATTTGACCACTCAAACACTGCAAAATCTACTTTGGCCCATTTTCAACACCGCAGCTGGATATCTCCTTTTTCACTATCTGTGAATACAATGGGGCCGATTTATCATTGCATCAATCTCTATGCATTCGCTGGAGTCAATACGCTCGCCAGACATTGCTGCTGCAAATCTACATACGACGGCCTTATTATGTCACACATTTCAACATTTCACAATCTTGATGCTTTGTTAACTACGGCGGATCAACTTTGCACCTAATTTGACGTGATATTCCAGCGTATTATCAGTTGAAGCATTGATAAATCAGCCCCAATATATTGTACATACCAAGGCTTTAAATGCTCCCACTCTCCCTCAATCCGTTTTTTGCCTCCAAGAGGAAGAGGAGTGAATTTAAAAGTACTGCTGATCTTCACATTAGTGATATAATTTATCTAACTGACCTGAGACCTATTATCCTCTTTATTTGTGCCTCTTGGACAGCGGTATGAACAGGAGTTCATCCAGGAGGTAAAAATATTTTCCCCATGTGGCTATGCCACAGGTTTGCCATCTGCCTTGGATGGGCCCTTTACTGGATGCTGTCTCCTGCAGATGTTGTAAAAATGGTAGAGGAAAGTACATTACACCTTCCATGGCCCACCAGCTATTAACATGAAATTGTATACATGACTAACATAGCCTGAGATTTCCACACACTTCCACACTTTTAGCAGAATTGTGTCCAACAGAGCCTGGAAATGTAGGATTAACTTTTTATTAGTGCGCCTACTGGCTATTCACTCCTATTTTTACATTGTGGAGTCCATCTTTAAGATGTCAAAAGCTAGTCCCTGCACACAGGAAAAAGGTGAGAGTGTTTTTCTGCTTTGAAAGAGTCTGCACATATACCATGCCATATACACTTAGTTGTATTATTTTATTAACGGCTGTTTTTATACTATTATAGTTCATTGGGGCTACAGTCCTATATTGCAGCAGTGTTTGCATATAGACTTTTGAATGCTTTGTTAGCATCTGAATGCAGAAGAAGGCAGTTCAGCTCTATTTGGAGCCGCATTTATTCTTGTGAAATTGCAACAAACTACATCTGTGCAAAGTGTGTTGTACTTTTAGAATAAAACCCGTAATGGAACGAAGGGCCCCTTATTTCCGCATTCAGATGCTAACAAAGCACCTGAATGTCTACGTCTATTTCCAGCTATACATTTCTTTTCATAGTCGGATAGATTCTAGTGAAAGATCACCACACTAAGATATGGATTTGCGCAGATCTTAGTTTGATGATCTTTCACTAGATTAAATCCGGCTAAGAAAAGATCCAAATGGCACAAGTGACCGCTTACTTCCACATTCGGATTCTCATAAATGCACATCTATAATATCTACTATTATGAAAAACAGCAAACAAAATAACCATAAAATCAGGCTTTCAACCATGGGAACTATTCACGTTGACACAAAATGAAGGCTTGTGTAAAGCATTGAAGTGAGTGGTATTTTTGGAGCTTTGAAAGTGAGGAAGTAACGTTTTTTTGACAGGAAAATATTTTTTATACTTAATTTTGTTTGTCTTTGGTTCCCATAGTACAGCACAAGATGCAAATCTGGCTGTGTATGCCCTCCTGGACTTGTTTCTGATGAAAACGGTGGCTGCATCGATCCTATCAATTGTCCATGCATTCACAATGAGGCCATTTATAATACAGGCGACGAGATCAAAATTAGATGTAACACTTGGTATGTATAGACAATTAATAACGTTTATTTCAAAGTGGAGGATAACTGCTTATATATGCATCATATTTTCCCACAGTGTTTGCAAGGATAGAATGTGGAAATGTACCAACAATACTTGTCTCTCAACCTGTACTGTTTATGGAGATGGACACTATATTACATTTGATGGGAAACGTTACAGCTTTAATGGAGACTGTCAATATACTCTGGCAGAGGTACTGATCTTGCCCTATTATAAACAAGTACAAAAGTAATGATAAGAACTAACCAGATTGTATAAATATGTAATAAAATGTGTAAAGATTAGAGATGAAGATCAAAATGTACTTTATTATGACAAAACATTTTATATTTGGCAATTTTAATAAGTTATTCAGATTTAAATTAAAAACAAAGACTATTCTGTAATCGCAATAGAACAATATATTTTTACTAATTACTCCTTTTCACATTTA
This sequence comes from Bombina bombina, assembly GCF_027579735.1. Taxonomy (NCBI): domain Eukaryota; kingdom Metazoa; phylum Chordata; class Amphibia; order Anura; family Bombinatoridae; genus Bombina; species Bombina bombina. The sequence goes on along the minus strand of NC_069505.1, from coordinate 85,248,005 downwards.
AACTGACTATTTTATTTAAATTTGATTTATTTATTTATTTTTAATTTGGAAAATCGAAAGCACTGTCTTTTGCATATCAAACTGTTTGTTCCTTGATGTAATGTAAGGTGTCCAATTTTGCATAGAAATCTATAGAATTTATTTGGCTGATTTAAGCTTTAAACTGTAGAACACAGTAATAATAAAAATTAAACTTGAACACAGTAATAATTAAATTAATTAAACTTGAACACAGTAATAATAAATGACGATCAATAAAACCTTAATTTTTTTTTAACACCATTATAACAACAAAAAAAAAGGATAATTCCCCTACTTTGGGCATAAAAGAACATAACACTCAATGATTTTCATAAATATAGTAAAAGATCTGTATTTAAACATGTTAACATATAGAAACAGTAATAAGATAAGAGTAAGACAGTCCATTCTGTCTATAATTCATTCTCAAGTACCAGCATCATTAATTTTCATTATATCCTTCTGCATATTTCAGGAATTTTTGAATTCCATTAAAGTATTTGTTATTGCCTACATGTATCAACCATCTTTTCTGAAAGTGCTTACACAAATTATTACTAAACCAGTTACCTCTAACTTGAGATTATGGGGCCAATTTAACAATGGCCGCCGCACATTGATAAATGACGAACAGCATAAGCTGTCGGCATTTATTATTGTATAAGCATTTCTTGTGAAATTGTGCAATGACGCCCCCTGCACATTCGCGGCCAATTGGCTTCTAGCAGGGGGTGTCAATCAACCCGATCGTATTCTGATCGGGCGGATTGCTGTCCGCCGCCTCAGAGGTGGCGGACGAGTTAAGGAGCTGCATTTTTTTTTTGGGGTGTGTGTGAAAACTCTTTAACAGCTTAGTGATGAAAAAGTGCGAATAAGTATTAGTGCAATATATATTAAAAATAAAAGATATGTCCATCCAAAAAAATGATAGCAAGAAGAAATATATTGATCCGAGCCTTCAGATGGTCCTCAATTGAGAGAAAACAGAATATAGTGTAATACTGTAAATGAATAAAATGTATTATTTTGATGGTCGATTCACTACTCATGTGTAATAAAGCTAAGACAAGCTCTGTGTAATGTGCGCACCCACTTTTATACTGGTGGGCAAACAGTATCACACGGCATGTATAATAAAAACAATTGATTGAAATATAAAAAAGTAAAATCTTCAGTGTATATTGTTAGTACATAGGGCTCCAATATGAGACAGTACATAAAAACTGTCCAGAGATTACTAACAAACCAGATGGACATGGATAGAGAGCAGTAACATTACTGCTCCACATGCCGCTATCTTCGACCGGCAAGTTTTCGCTCCGCCTCTGACATCACTGGCAAGTGATGATGTGTATGACGTAGGTAAAATTCCAATGTATGTTTTGCTGTTTGCTAACACCAATCATCAAGCACTCCCCAGGTGCTGAACCTAAAATGGGCTGGCTCCTAAGCTTTCATTCCAGCTTTTGAAATAAAGATACCAAGAGAACGGAGAGAATTGATAACAGGAGTAAATTAGAAATTTGCTTAAAATTGCATGCTCTGTCCAAATCATGAAATAATAAATTTGGGTTTAGTTTCCCTTTAACATATCTGGTGAGTCAATGATAAGTAGCTTATGTGTGTAGCCACCAATTACCAGCTAGCTCCCAGTATTGCATTGCTTCTGACCTTTATATCCCTTCAAATACTTTTTGTCTTATCTCCTATAAGTTATGCATTCTAAAATCATGAAATCTTTGTCAGTTTAATTTTTTGGTCATTATACAATTTTAGTAGAACAATGTCTAGGTTACTTATAATATGCTTTTGACGCTATGCTCTCCAGAACTGTACACAATATTAAAATCAAATCTAACTACTGATAATTAATGTGGTATAAGAACCTCATGTTTTCTGCTACTGAACTCAACAGTTTTAAAATAAAATACATTTCTTACCTCTGTGTAACATCAAGGATTACTGCAACCTGAATTCCAGTGAAAGCAACTTTAGGATTATCACGGAGAACATTGCATGTGGTACAGCAGGAACCACCTGCTCCAAATCTATAAGGATCTTTCTAGGGGTGAGTAAATTATTCTCTTCCCTTTGCAATAAATTTATTTTGTAAAGATGCAAATTGTATAAAATTAGTTGGTCTAGTATAGGGTGACCAGATCTGAGGAACAAAGAAGGACACTTCATTGATAACACACAACATATTTAAAACAAAAAGAATGATTTATTAGACTAGGTTTTGGTTGCAGCATTTCAAACCATTTATTGTAAATTAAATAATGAATGAAAATAATAGCTATAATCACTGTTACTAATTAAGAAATTTCCAAGCAACATTGCGGAAGCCATACAGAAAGCAATATAACAAGCTATACAATATATATTACTAGCGTGTGTAACTGGTGATTTTTTTTTTTTAAATTGGTTAGGCAGAAGACTCCATCTATGTATGACCCTCTTTATTTTATTTTTGAAAGATGATTGTTCTACCTATTTCAAATCTAGTAATATAAATATAATAATCACAACAGATATCACTTCACAATAAAATAAATTAGTAGCTATTAAAGGAACCTTAAACACTTTGAGATGGTAATATAAAATAATAAATAATATATATAAAAAAAACCTTGCCACATACTTTTATTATTTATTTGACCCACTTTTCCTGTAATTCCTTTCAGAAACCATGAGCTTTTCACTTCCTGTTAGAAATGGAAGTGCAAAACACTGTTTCCAAACAGCCATTGGCTGCATACTCTAGTGACCTATTTATAACTGCCCCTTATTGGCAAAAGCAGAGAAGATAACCTAAGTTACAACATGACTATTGTTTTATAGACAATAAAACTTAACATTTACTTTGTAAATATTTAAACAGCTAATGAAACTTTAACAAATACAGCTACATGTTATGTTCACCTATATCTTTTCTTTGAATGCATCATTCAATCTAGCATTTATTTAGTGTTTAATGTCCCTTTAACTATAATCTTATAGAGTAATCTCTGCCATCAAATATCTCTCTCTCTCTCTCTTTTAAGTTCAACTGCTCTCTGATGGTCAATTGCTTTCCCTCTGCAGATCAGCTCTTTGCTCACAATCCACCCACTCAGCCACCACCAAAACCACACACAGACTTCTCCGCCTCCTTTTATACATGTTCACCACCGCAGAATGCAGGGAACTGTAGATCCCCAGTTGCAGAGCTGCTGACAGCAACCATGTCATAGCGCTGTAATGGACATAAAAATAATACCAGTGCATGTGTTGCGTATAAATAATTAAAATTAAATAAGTACACAGTCATGCTAAAAAAAATTGACATTTTGGCGTCCGTTCAAAAAGTTCTGGGGACAAAGATCAGTGTGTTAAAAAAAGAGCAATCCGGTTAAAACGAGACATCTGGTCACCCTAATCTAATACCTTTATTTTCACTTACAATTGTCTTGCTAGTATTCTGACTATCATAAGATTTTCTCTACAGACCTTTGAGCTTATCCTTGCTGACGATCATCTAAATGTAATAAAAAGAGGCTTCGGAGTGCCTGTTCCATACAGGGTCCGTTTAATGGGTATTTATTTGGTGATAGAGACTAAGAGTGGATTGCTGCTGTTGTGGGATAAGAAAACCAGCATATTTATCAAAGTATCCAGTGAATATAAGGTATGTAAAAAACAGTGGACTGTTTCCCATTATGTAATGCAGTAACTCTCAGAATATATTTCAAAACATGTTTCCTTAGTTGCCAAATGTATCTTCATTGCATATTTAATGAAAGGAAAGGGAATCCTTTTTTATCTGATAAATAGTAGCGCACTTATTTTATATTGTAATATCTTAAAACAAAATGCAAAACTATATAAAAAGAAAATATAATTCCATATAAATAACATGATTTAAATTTCTTTTACGTGTTCTAGAAATACTGGGATATAAATACAATAGAAATATTAAGGGATATGAACCCCAAAAATCTTCCTTTGAGATTCAGACAGAACATACCATTTTAAAAAAGTTTTCAATTTACTTCTATTTTCAAATTTGCTTCGTTCTCATGACATTTTGTGTTGAAGAGATACCTAAAGTAGGCATCTGGATCATTACATGGCAGGAAATAGTTCTGCCTTCTAGTGCTCTTGCAAATGGATAACTTTATTGCAAAACTCTGGCTTCTAAACATTTGTCCCTGCTTTTCAAGAAAAGATTTCAAAAGAACAAAGAAAAAAATAGAAGTAAATTAGAAAGTTGTTTAAATTGCATGCTCTATCTGAATCAAGAAATAAAAACTGTGGGTTTGCACTAGTGCAACAATTTCACAAGCCATTTTCATTCCCGTGATATGACAAGTTCAGCAAAATTCCGTCTGCGCTAGCCCAATCGCCTTTTAAGCTTCAATCCTTTCAGTGACCTAAGAGCTGTGGTAAACTGGTTTCCAAAAATAAAAAGTTGCACATAACACAACAAAAATACATTACAAAGTACACTTACATTCTTAAATAATTTAAGTAATTTATATAATTAATAAAATAATTAATTAACCACTAAACCGCCCCCCCACATGGCAAACACTAATATAATTTATTAATTTATTAACCCCTTAATTTATTAACCCCTAAACAGCCATCCCCCACAAGTTCGTTTTTTGTTTTGTTTTTTAAAGGTAAGATTGTTATTTCATTTTTTTTACACCAGAATTTTTATTGTTTAAAAAATAGATAATCCCTTTATTACCCATTCCCCAGTTTTGCATAACCAACACAGTTATATTAATAAACGTTTTACCTCTATGATAATCAAATTATTAATTAAGTTAAGAGATGTTTTAGAACAGGCACAGACTGAAGCTAACATGCATAGAGTTGCTCTTAATCACTATATTATTTTTTTCCCAGGGGAAACTTTGCGGACTCTGTGGTAACTATGATGGAAATAGAAATAATGATTTTACTACCCGAGGCAATGCGGTTGTAGCAAGCACTGATGAATTTGGAAACAGCTGGAAAATGTCTACAAACTGCCCAGATGCAAAAGACACCAAGGATCCCTGTATCATTAACCCCTACAGACAATCATGGGCACAAAAACAATGCAGTATTATCAATAGCAATGTATTCTCTGCTTGCCACCCATACGTAAGTTAGTTATTTTAATAAAGATATCTAAAAAATGTTTTTTTCTTGTTTTTCCCATAAACTCAGCCTGACCCCACATTTTCCCATTACTCGTCCTTGACCAATAAACACACAACACCTGATTGGGAGAGAAAAGGCCGCAGCTTATTTATTAACCAAACAAAATAAATTAACATTTCTTAACTTAACTTTTCAACATTATTTACAATCCACCTCAGTGCTTGCTCTTACTTTCTCATAAGCCCCCACCCCTTTCAAGGCTGGGCGTCCCTCACTTTCATCTGCTTACACCTCCATAAATACCATCCATATTCCATTAGGCGTAAGCCTCAACAGAACTAGCAAGCACTTCCGCCTGTGCTGCGACACTATCCAACTTTACTATACAGGGAGGGAGGGCGGGACACACCTCCTGCCGTGCTGCTCCGGAAAGGACACCTATGACCTCACTTCCAGTACGGGGTCTTATCAATCTTCCCCAACCCCACCCACCTGGAATAATCCACTCCTGGAGGGGGGAAGTGGGGTCACAGGTGCCCTTCTTCTATTTCTTTCATCCGGGCCTTTTCTTGACGCCACATTTTCCCATTACTCGTTCCTTGACCAATAAACACACAACACCTGATTGGGAGAGAAAAGGCCGCAGCTTATTTATTAACCAAACAAAATAAATTAACATTTCTTAACTTAACTTTTCAACATTATTTACAATCTACCTCAGTGCTTGCTCTTACTTTCTCATAAGCCCCAACCCCTTTCAAGGCTGGGCGTCCCTCACTTTCATCTGCTTACACCTCCATAAATACCATCCATATTCCATTAGGCGTAAGCCTCAACAGAACTAGCAAGCACTTCTGCCACAACTCGCTCCCTAGCGAGTACCGCCACCTAAAGCTAAGGCCTTTTCGATCCCTTCCCGAAGAGTGAAATTAAACAAATGCAACCCCACTTCATTGAGGTGCACCCCATCCTTAAGGTAAAAACATTAACCCGACTCTCCTTCAAACTCTACATGGTGTAAGCTAACCCCCCCCTAAGCCCCTGACATACCCAGTAATGGTTCTATTGATCTTTCGCCTGGAAGCCTCCAATTTCTTTACATCCCACGCAGATCTCCATACCACCCTACTCTCAATCTCAGACCAAACCAGTACCATACCCAGAAACAGATGAACCAGCCTGTCTAAACTTCTTTTTATGTCCTCAATCAAATCCTTCTGTGGCATACAGCCTAAATCGTTTCCCCCCGAGTGCAAAACTAATACCTTCGGAGGGGAGAAAAGCCTGGCGTGCTCAACCACCATGCCCACAACTTGTGCCCATTTCATGCCCCGTATCCCGAACCATCGGAGGATAAGATGGTCCCTACTAAACCCCAGCTGAACTCCGAACCCCCGATTCCCATCTCACCCAATACCCTCTGCATGATCGCCACGAACTGAAAACGCGACAGCAATGACCCATCCGCATGGACTAACAGCGGTCCCGCCGCATGGCCGGAAACACCCAGGTATTCCTTCACTGTTCCTACTGGGCAGCACTCACCGCCAATTGCCTTCAGTACCACTGCTGCTCCTCTATCCTCTTGGTCCGTCTTAGACCTCCTGACCCATAACTCAACTACTTCCTCCCCCACCACTACGTCTTTTTTTCCCACCAACTCCGACACTCTGAATGCTCCAAAGAAAGCCAGTACAAAGGCCATTTTGAACAACAATTCCTCGTACCTTGAGGAACACACCCTACCTAATCTCGCTACCAACCCCTGCAAAATTGCAAAAGTAACTGGTCTTCGACCGTCCGTCCGGGATCCCCTTCTACACATACCCCTGACCGCCATCCGAGCTACAAAAACTTTTGTAAGATCCTCCATACCCGTCAATCGAAAAAGGAATGCCATTGCTGCCATCCTTTTACGCACCTCCGAGGGCGATAGCCCTTCCCTCTCCCAAGAACCCACCCAGTCCATCCACACCATGAATTCACCCCTCCTACTCTCTTGAGACCGTTCGTCCTGCAACACCTGTTCCCATAACCTCCACACTCGGGCGTAAGCCCTCCATGTGTTAGGGGCAACTGCCCCTCTGATCAATCTCAACGTTCCTGGCAACCCAGTTGCTATAGCTCCTCAGGACATGCAATTCCTTCCTGCTCCGCTTCCGGGGCCACTGCTCGGAACCTGTCCCACTGAAATCGGGACAAAGCATCAGCAACAACGTTTAACCGCCCCGGGACATGTACTGCCCTGAAAGATATGTTGCATCTCAAACATTCCAACACAAACACTCTCAGAAGACGTATCAACGCCGGCGAGTTTGCCGTCAAGCGGTTGATCGCCCATACCACACCCTGGTTGTCTGAATGGAAACATACCCTTTTGTTGCACAACTGCTCCGGCCAGATCCTCAAAGCCACTACCAACGGGAATAATTCCAAGAAAGTTATATTCTTTATCAATCCCCACTCCGCCCATGCTTCGGGCCATCTGCCCACACACCATTGGCCATTCAAATATGCCCCAAAACCGTGGGCCCCTGAAGCATCCGTGAATAAACACAGCTGGTCTTCCGACCAGCCCATTTCCTGTATTATCACCTTCCCATTGAACTCCTCTAGGAATGTTTGCCACACTTTTAGATCTTTTTTGACCTTCATTGACAACCTAACATGGTGTCTTGGGTCTGAAACACCCGCCGTCAATAATGACAGATGTCTGCAAAATATTCGGCCAATGGGAATTATTCTGCAGGCAAAGTTCAGCTTTCCCAGCAACGACTGAATATCCCTGAGGGTAGCCTTCTTGCACCCTAACATCCTGCTGATCACCATTCTGAGGTCGGCCACTTTGTCCTCCGGTAACCTGCACTCCATCCTGACGGAATTCATTTGGATTCCCAAAAAATTCAGCGACGTCCTGGGACCCTCCGATTTATCTGCTGCCACTGGGATTCCAAAATCGATAGCCACCTGACCAAACGCATGGACCAATTGTTCACATACTGTCGAACCAGCCGGCCTGACAAACAGGAAGTCATCTAAGTAGTGTACCATAGATGAAACACCTGCCGTCTGCTTCACAACCCACTCCACGAAGGAACTGAACCTCTCAAAGTATGAACATGATATGGAACAACCCATCGGGAGGCATAAGTCCACAAAAAAGGCTCCATCCATCTTGCACCCCAACAGATGATGACATCTTGGATGAACTGGGAGGAGCCGAAAAGCCAGCTCGACATCCGCTTTTGCCATCAAAGCTCCCGTACCCGCTGCTCTCACCAACCACACTGCCTTGTCAAACGACTCGTATTTGACTGATACCAATTCCGGATCAATGCCATCATTGACCGACAGCCCCTTTGGGTACGACCGGTGGTGGATCATACGGAATTGTCCCGGGACCTTTTTGGGCACCACTCCCAATGGTGATACCCTCAAGTTAGGCAGGGGAGGGTCTGCAAACGGACCCGCCATCCTTCCGAGGCTAACTTCTTTCCAATTTTTTTTCCTTAGCTCCTCCGGGTGTTCCCTAGCTGACTTTAAGTTACCCGCAATATCCCCCGTTCATTGTTCCTTATATGGAATCATAAAACCCGAGCTGAAACCTGTGAGGAGCAGCTCGGCATCCCCCGCGTGCCCCCGCCTAAGTGCGTACGCCTCTAACCATGGGGCCATCTTTTCGACCCTCACCGGCGTCCGCGCCCGATGGACCCATGTCCCCTGCTCGGGCCCCTTGCTTACCCTTTTTGAAGCACTTAGCGAAGGGGTGTATCCCCCCCGCAACCAGAACACTCATGCTTGTATTTGCATGAGGCCCCAAACTTACACTGCCCTTCGTTGTACTGAAAGCACACTCCCTTTCGGAGTGCCGTTCCAGATCCCCCAGAAACCCCGCTCCCGGTCGTTTGCCCGTAGCCCCAAAAGGAATAGCTACCCCTCAAAGGGGTCATCATCTCAAGCCATATGCCCATATCTCTGTCATCCCACCTCATCTCGGGCCGTACCGCCAACCGTTGCCTGAAACCCTCATCGTATCTCCACCACGCCATTCCCCCATATGTTCTGTATGCACTCAAAATCTCGTCATAGTAACAAAACAACGAGGCCCCTTGGTCTGGTGTCTTCTCGCATATGACACTGTCCAAGATGCAGAAGGCCCGCGACCAGTTCCCAAAAGTCTTTGGTAACTTGCGCCACTGTTTTATTCCACTCCTCCTCCTCCTTCTTACCCTTCTCCTTGTCATCCTCCTTGACCTCCAGAACATGTTCAAGGGGTAACAACGAGAAGATCTCTAAAAACTCCCGTTTTCCAATCTTTTCTCTCAATTCACTGGTTAAGTGAATCCCCAATGGGCCAACCGAACAGAGACATGGTCTCCTGAGGGTCACTTCCGGCACTCGGACCACCTCACCCCCGTTTGCCGCCGGAACTTCCACACTTGAAGCGTTCGCTTGCGTCCCGCCACCCGCCGGGCTAGGCCCTGGCGTAGCCCATGCCGCCGCCACCGAGGTCCTCCCCCCGGCCTTTCTAATGTAGCTAGCAGGGTCCTTAAACCCGCGACCAACGCTTCCCTTTCACCAGACACAGCTGCATTCACACCAGGTGCCCCACCAGCCATCTCACCTGCTGGCTGCTGCACCGTTCCAGGTCCAACCTCGCATACTGGCCTCGTTTCGTCCGTACGGCCTCTGTCCCTGATTTCTTCCTCCCTTCCTCTGCTAACGTCCAACCTCCTCCGTACTGCTTCCCTCCTGGCAGGTGACCTCCCTCTGCCGTACCTGCTCCGGTCGCGGCTCCTGTCCACCCGAGCCCAGGTGGGCGATGCCGGCGATCCACCTCCCCTTGTCCTCCTTCGTGGCGACCTAGACTTCCTGCATCCTCCTGAGGTCGCTGACCTGTCCGGCTGCATGTCCCTTCTCCTGGTCCTGTCTCCTGCACCTTGCACCTGCAATGTAGACATAGCAATAGCCTCTCTCCCTTCCGAGACCCCCCTATGCCCTGTCCCCCCTTTTTGAGACCCTGCCCCCGGCCCCCTCCACTCCGTTGAGGAGACAAAAGCTGCAAGATCTGCGCCAAGGTGGACAGACCTCCTACCTGACTTGCCGTTTCAGGTCCTGCTGAAATTCCTTCCAAGGGGTCATCTTCTTCATCTGCAAAGTCACCACTGGCGTTAAGCTCAAGCGGCGGCTCCGTGTACCTGTCCTGCTGTGCTGGAATTTCTCCTCCAGGGGCGTCCAAAGCCTCCTCGCCCCTTCGCTCTTCCCCCGCCACTCCTGCAACACAACAGAATATTAAACCAGCCCTCCACCTGCCCCTTCTTGCGATCCCCCCCTCGTTCCCTTTTACAAAAACCCTCCAGCAACCTACCCCTCCTAGGTCCTATGTTATTCAAAACCCTTTACATTTATGAATTATTATTTTTTTTTTGGCCCTTTACCTTGGCTGCCCGCCCATTTTCCCCCGCCTCATCCCTAGCCCTAATGCCCCCCGAATCCCTGTACCCCCCCGGCCTACCCGGTATCTCCCCCAAAAACCCACATCCACCTTGCTGCACAAGCCCCTAAGAACTCAGAAAACAAAAAATCCACCAGCTCGAAAAGTGAGAGGAAAAAGAGGGGAGGGATGGAGGGGGGGGGGGGCAAGGAAGACACAGGGCATAATGCGTACAGAACGTATACCTATGTATGTTTTTTTTTTTTTGTGTCCTTGCCCCCGCTCCCTCCCCAGCCGCCCCACCCGGTGGGCCGCTCTTGATCGGCAGCCCTCAGGCCCCTTCGCGGGCCCCCAATACATAATACCCTCGTCCCTGGCCTTAATTCCCTGCCACCCAGCCTACCTACCCACTCCTTACCGGGCCTTACCTCCGGCGCAACACTAAAACCCCCCACTATTCCTGACCACCCGGCAGCTTCATTCCCCCCTCCCGCGCTTCAAACCTAATTCTCTTTGGAGCCCGCTGCCATACGAACCACCCCGGCCTTATTCCCAGCCACAATCCAATTCCCCTGCTCAGGCCTTCTTTTTCGGCCCTCTGTCATACCCCTCCAGGTCCCCCCCCAGCCTTATCCCTGGCACCCCCCCGCGATCCACCCCTCATTCCCTTCTGGGCATACCTTTTGGCCTAAGTGTGAAAACATTTTTGGGCCTCCCACCTATATTTCTGCATAACCCCCCCCCAAACACCTCCATCTTCGATAGCTCAGCCTACAGGCCCCAATCATCGATAGCTCAGCTGCTTACCTGCCTCCCGAACGCCTCTCCCGGTCCTTCCCGCTCTTCTGGGGCCTCTCGAAGTTCTTGACTCCGCCCGCTGACGTGCCGTGATGACGTCAGACCTCAGCGACACCCTAGGCCTGGCCTCGGCCCCCGCTCCAGTCCATCGACCTCTGCCGTTCTCCGAAGGCTCCAACTGCTCCTGCGGACCTGCCGGCTGGCTCCTCTCCCGACCGGATCTCCTCCTGGCAACTTCTGGACTCAACCGCTCCGGTGGCCTCGACCTCCTGGCCGGCCGTCCTCTGCTCCCGACTACTGGCTCCATCACCGGATCTGCTCTGGCTGCCTCCCCAGCTGTCATCAGCTGCTGCCTGATCCATCCTTCTCCATTCCTCCTCGCCGTTGACAGCAACTCCTGCAGCAAGGCCTCCATCACCAGGTAAGTACTTGCACCACACACACCTCCTGCCGTGCTGCTCCGGAAAGGACACCTGTGACCTCACTTCCAGTACGGGGTCTTATCAATCTTCCCCAACCCCACCCACCTGGAATAATCCACTCCTGGAGGGGGGAAGTGGGGTCACAGGTGCCCTTCTTCTATTTCTTTCATCCAAACCTTTTCTTTATTTTGATTCATACACATTTTGTTTGTTATTCATTATTCTCCTCACTATTCCTTCTTCTTTGCATTGTATCCTTTCTATCTTATTCTCCGCACTCCTCGCTCTCCTATCTTTATCTGGCAGCACTTTCTGTAATAGCACAATATAAGCAAGCAGCAAGGTGACTGAGTGTTAAGTAAAAGAAAATATGTCTGGCTGGGACCTTTATTGAATTTTTAAACATCCCATAAAGGGTTCAGGATTGGCCAAAAACAAAGTGAAGCTTATGTTCTTTGGTAACACAGAAATCAATTAAATGAGAAGGACATTGGTGGATTTTTATTGGTTAGTCTAGACGTGAAGCCCTTGTTGGTTGCTGCTATTAGTGAAATGGTTTAAATGAATGAACAAATCAATCAACACATTTTTATTATTGTATTCATTTCTTAAAGGTACTGCTCAATAATTATTTTTAGACAAAAGCTAGGAATAATAAAAAAAATAGAAGTAGTTAATCTGTGCAATAGTAGTAAAATGAATATAGACACCATATGGCCAAAAATACATGGATACCCCTACTAATTATTTAGTTCCGGTTTTCAGCCTCACACATTGCTAACAGGTGCATATAATCCAGCAAAATAACTTGTAATCTCCACAGACAAACATTGGCAGTACACAGAGTCATATCACAAGCTCATTGACTTTAAATGTGGCACTGTTATAGGATCGATAGATAGATAGATAGATGATATTATGAAAACTTGTACTGATTTTCTACCCCAGAATTCCTTGACATCTTGTACTTTGCATTAGAAATCAGCTGATTGTGTTAGCTAACTTTGACTAACTTTTTTTTTTTTTCTTTTTTTGTTCTTCTTAGGTGGATCCATTGAAATATTATGAGGCCTGTGTTTCCGACTCTTGTGCTTGTAACACTGGAGGAGACTGTGAATGTTTTTGCACCGCTGTTGCTGCTTATGCTCTGGCCTGTGGAGATTTGGGTATTTGTATTTCATGGAGGACACCAGTCATCTGTCGTAAGTTACATAGAAACCTCTATTGTCTATTGTGTGCAACATAAATAGAGTTGGTTGGTTGAAACTTAAAAATAAGCTACAAATTTAAAGATCCATTGTAGTTACATGATCTTTCTACTTTATTGCACCTCTATGGGCTCCATTTATCAAGTTGCGATAACCGCTTCAAAGCCCCAGCCCTAGAGCGAGCCTGAAATTATAGTCAAGTAACAGCAGTCTTTTGCTACTTATCCTCTTTTCTACACTTTAGGTGTCAGATCGCAATTATCCCAATCAGATTGTCCACCCGCTGAATGATAAATGGAGCCTTTTGTGTTGAAAATCTGCCTCCGCAAAGAGGTCCTGAGTGATACTTCTACTATGTGTCTAACCCCTTTGCGAGGTGCAGGGTCACTAGTTTTATAATTACATGCGCTAATGAATTAGAGCATTTCATATTTCAACTATAATGGGTCGTTAAATATGAGAAAATGTCATAACACAGCAAATACTGTAGAAAGTGTCAACTATATTGTTAATCTGTACAATTCAGTGATAAAGATGCAGCTTTGAAATATCATCAATCTAGGTCTGTACCTAAAGTAAGTACAAATAAACTCCCAGATGTAGTGCTGCTCAATTTGGTGCTACTCATGCAATCTGGGCTAGTTGCTAGCTGAAAAGAAAAAAATAACAGTTTCTGTTGTGAACAATAATGTTACTCTACTCTTTTGCCATTGTTGCATAATTCCTGTATTGCATATTCATGACATTATATATATATATATCTGTGTGTGTATATATATATATATATATATATATATATATATATTTCTGTGTGTATATATATATATCTCTGTGTGTATATAAATATATATATAATATTTTTTCTTTGTTATTGTTTTTGACAAAATTTAAGTTTTGTTTAAGCATTAAAGATAATAAAAAAAGTATTATAAGTCAGTATTTTAAGTTATATAAAAATATTTACCAAACTAGTTAGAGACCATGGGGCCGAATTATCAAGCTCCTATATGTTCGGGCTGATTGTCACCCCCTGCCAGTAGCTGATTGGGCACAAATCTGTAGGGTAGGCATTGCACAAGTAGTTCACAAGTACTGCTTGTGCAGTGATAAATGCCGACAGCGTATACTGTCTGCATTTATCGATGTGCTGTGAACATTATCCCGCCAAGTAAGGTTAGTCCAGTCCCGAAACACCAGGCAATTACTCTTTGAACAAGGAACATGACAACCCCAGACGATCGTTTTGGCCTTCTAAGGCCTGAAGTATGTAAGCTAGGTGATCATTAAGGACTCATTAGAATTTCACTCAGATGCCATTTATCTTCTGTTATGTGCTCTGTATTCTGTGAGTTATAATATCAGATATAAGACACTCTATCACCTGTAAACGTTTTAGAAGCAATACAGGATGGTAACGGGCACTGCTGAATAGAAGAAGTCTGAGGCATGACCAATCACAAGTCAATTACAGTAGAAGATATGGAAGTCTGGCCAATATAACTTCCCTCTACCCTGTGGAATTCTGTATCACAGAGATTATTATTACTTTCTATGCATTGCATCTCTTATCTATTTGGGGTTTCCAGCCCCTGTGAAGTCTTCACTATAATTTCTCTCCAGGATACTGAATTTTTTAGTATTTGCCTCATAGAAAGTAATGAAGCTCTCTAGGAAACTGAAGCTGTCTTGTTTTTCACTTTTTTTAAAATAGAAGTATAAAGTGCACTGTAATTTCTAAAATATACTCATATATATACAACGTATAATTCTTACCAGTTAGCGTTATACAGAAACCTTCAAAGCATAATCAGAATTTGTAAAATCTCAATCGTGGAAGATCTTTTTATAGCATCTCATCTAAGCAGAGAGATTTATGTCATCAGGCCCTGGGACTTTTTGCCCCCCCCCCCCTATTTCTTGGATTATTCAGTGAAGCCTGACACCCCCCACCCCACAAGGTCCGTGAGATAATTTCTCTATAAATTGGAGAGTTTTAGGGAATTGGGCCCTTAGTGTTTGGTAAACATCTACATGATGATGCATTTAAATGCAATCTCTTGAGGTACAAGAAATTTTGGACTTGGGGAAATAAAGCAAGTAGTGGGATTATCACCATAATATACTTATAGCTTAATTGTCTTCCAAGGTATTATTATTTTTTTAACTTAAAATTTTGTCTATATAAAAGCTTAAAGATCAAGAGAACACCATCTTTTAGAGAGGGGGAGGTGCTTAGAACTTGCGAGTTGTATTGCCTTTGTTTATTAAAATAGAATGCAGACTTTTGAATAAAAAAAATACATTTTCTTTCATGTTTTCTATAAAGTAAAGTAGACTAAAAATATTTGAATATTCATATGAAACAGCATCATTTTAGTAGATTACAAATAGTCTATTTAAAAATAAAGATCATCTATGTGTGCAAATTATCTCTAGGGGAAAATTGATCACTGGCTGACAAGAGCAATTCCCAGAGATCAAGTAGACAATGATCCCTCCAATGGGAAGAAAAAAACAAACATACAAATTGACATAAAATAATTTATTAGATAGGTAACCAGGGATCAATAAAGATGCAAAAAGATTGGTAACCAAAAACCCTTTTAATTATACACAAAATAATCATAATGGTTTAAAATATATGAAATATATGAGATAAAAGGCAATAGGATAAGGAACGGGGGGGAGGGAGAAGATTGAAAAACAGAGTATTGCACAAAATGAATGTAAGAAGAATGAAACCTGAAATCAGTTATATAGAAATCAGTTGTATAGGAAAAGGAGAAATATGGAATAAGATACTGAGAGAATAATAGAGTGGGGAAAAAAGGAGGAACACAAAAGAAAGAGACAGGTGAGTAACAGACATGGATTTATAAAAAACAATATACATATGTTGAAAAATTAAAAAAATAAACATATAGGAAAGAGGAAGAAGAAGAGATGGTAGGTAGAAAAAATGATACAAAAATACCCACCACTTTAAATTTGGAGTTCAAATGTTCTTGGATCAACTAGTCCTGCGATAATATGCATCTTCTCTGCCCTTGACACATCTTGTCCTACCCTGATTCCACCCATCCTTCACAGGGTCTCCAACCACAGGATGCAATAGCTCTATCTCTTGCCCCCTATCCCAGATATTAATTGTGAATGTTGAAAGCTCTGAAAGTGTATAATGTAAAAAGTTAACTATCAAGTATATATATATATATATATATATATATATATACAGTATATATATAATTTGATATAGAAATATAAAATAGACAAGGAAAGAAAATGAGAGAAAGGTAATGAATTGTCAAGGGTATGAAGATTAAACATTCTTTTACTCATCTTTACAGCAATGCTGGTAATGATCATTATAGGGTTTATCTCATATTCATTATACATTATATATTTGTAATGACCTGTTTTATTATTATCATGTGTGCGTCCAGTTTGACTTATTTGTATTTTTTATTTTTTTAACAGCTTTATTCTGTGATTACTACAACCGGGATGGAAATTGTGAGTGGCACTATAAAGCTTGTGGATCCCACTGTATGAAGACCTGTAGGAATCCCATGGGGAAATGCTCTTATGAGATAAGAGGTTTAGAAGGTACAATAAAGCTAAAACTGTCAAACATCTCCTTACAGAATATGATTGTGCATAATCTCTCACTTTTTACTCATCATTACATAGCCTGTAAATTATATTGCTACAAAAGTTTATTCACTTACTTTTATACGATTTGCACATATTGGGGTAGATTTATAATACGTCGGACAGACATGATCTGCTGTAGCGGATCCTGTCCGCCCGACATCGCTAAATGCCGACAGCATACACTGTTGGCATTTAACATTGTTGTACAAGCATTTCTGGTCAAATGCTTGTGCAATGCAGCCCCCTGTACATTTTCAGCCTATTGGCCGCTAGCAGGGGCTGTCAATCATCCCGATCGGGATGATTGCTGTGGTGGCGGATCAGTTAGGGAGCAGCAGTTTTACAACAGCTGCTTCTTAACTTAAACAGACATAATACTCATATGCTAAATCACTTGAAATTGATTCAGTATAACTGTAAAAAGCTGACAGGACAATATCACCTGAACATCTCTATGTAAAAAGGAAGATATTTTACCTCACAATTTCCTAAGCTCAGCAGAGTAAGTTCTTGTACAAAGTTATACTCAGCTGCTGCTCAGCTGCAGGTAAAAAAAAATGAAGAAATGAAGCGCAGCCAATCAGCATCAGCATTGCTGAGGTCATGAACTCTTTTACTGTGATCTCATGAGATTGCACTTAAATCTCATGAGATTTCATTGTAAACTTCCTTACACTGAATAGGAAAATAAGATGAGAGTGCACGAATGCTCACTCCTTCCGTTGTCCCGGGACAGACATACTAATCTGCTGTTTAGAAGTCCTTTACAATGGGATGTGGCTACAGAGAAACTTTTGAGGTAAAATATCTTCCTTTTTTACATAGAGATGTTCAGGTGATATTTTCTAGTCAGCTTTTTACAGCTATGCTGCATCACTTTCAAGTGTTTAAACATTTGGGTATTATGGCCCTTTAAGTTTCGTGCGGACCGCTGCTTGATAAATCTACCCCCTAGTCTCTTTTTTTTGTACATCTTTTTGAATATTCTGAGATAGTTATCTTGTTTTTGTGCACTGTGATAATAATAGAGACACGTACACTATAATAATACTGAGTTTGCTGGAAATATGCTTCATGAAGAAGGAAATCCACGGTTACCTCTTTCATTCTAAAAGATTGTGTATATTTTGCTTATATACACATATTAACACACACACACACACATATATATATATATATATATATATATATATATTTAAAGCATATACATATATATTTATAGTTGCTGCCATCGCTGCGCTACTTACCCCTTCGCTTGGCTTAGGTTCTGATGCCGTCTCTGTGGTAATACACAGTGGAGTGCAAATATCACTTTCATGAAAGCGATATTAAGAGCTCCACTTGTAATCTGGCCCTTAATGTGGAAGTAAGGTGCATTTTTTTAAAAAAGAGGGTCCCGATAAACATGTAACACAGAAGTTTCCAATATTCATTGAAAATTTTAGTTGAATTGTAGAAGTATTACTGACGGATTCCTTTATATGACTAAAACACAGCTATGAAAGTGAATTAACTGTTGATCAAAGCCCAATTGGACCACCATCATGGACAGTACAGTTACAATTAGATATCTGGAAAGAATGGAAGCAGACCTCAGGGAACACTAACAATTCAGATTTAAAATATTACTCTTTATTTTTTGGTTTTTGTTTTATAGCATGAACTGCATACAAGCATAGAAATAATTTAAATCTGGTCTGGATATAGTCTGTTATGGTTCACTGAGTTGAGAAACCCTGGTCTATCAATGTAATTCCCAACACCTTATGTGCTTATCAACCACCTCACCAAAATCTAAATGCACCACTTCTGTAGCAAACTCCATATAAAAGGAATGATAGTGTACTCACCTGGCTTAAATAAATTAAATTTAAATGATCTCTTTAAAAAAAAAAAAAATGAAACCATGAAAGTGCTAGCCCATTATTATGAATAAGAAAAGGACCATCCCTAAAGGGGTCAAACTTTAAAATAATCTGAAACATAGGTCTATGAGACCATCCATACTTTGAACTTCTACTTAAAGAACCAGAGCTCTTTGAACTTACCTGTGAAGTCTACTCTGA
The DNA here is from genome assembly GCF_027579735.1 of Bombina bombina. Classification (NCBI taxonomy): domain Eukaryota; kingdom Metazoa; phylum Chordata; class Amphibia; order Anura; family Bombinatoridae; genus Bombina; species Bombina bombina. Next base: position 85,229,266 of record NC_069505.1, on the reverse strand, counting down.
ATATGATGGTTAACTGTGCTGCTTTCACCATAATTGCCAAAGTTCCCCAATGCAAAACCATAGTTTTCTCTCATTCCTCATAATTCTTTGTTTTACTACTGATGCTATATAATTACTTCTGAGGTCACCTATGCTGCATTTGCCATTGGCTAATCCTTCTACATGTGAATACTGGTCAACCTGTTATGTATCAAACATATCAATAGGTCACAATGCAGTCTCTTGCTTGCTGCTTATCTGACATGGCATATACCTGAATGACTAGGCTTCTGCACATGCTGCCACATATGATAACCCTTGGGGCAAAAGTACTTTAATGTTTCACTTCCTCAGATCTATTGTTCCTTGTATTGCTTTACTAGAACATTTTGCTATATACTTTCCTCCACCAGTCATGTCTGTTCTGTCCCAGTGTGGTTCTTCCTCTCCCTTCTGCTCCCTTATCTTTTAAACCTGCTAACCCCTCAGTGCAGTCTTATAGATTACCTGACTTCCCTACAAAATATCTCTAAGCAACTCTTAAAGCTCATAGTCATTACAGTCATCCGTAGTCTGCTCTATGCACTGCAAACCCAGGTCACAATGAGTTCCACAATTTGATTGCTCTTGCAGTGAAAAAAACATTTACCTTGCTGAAGATTAAATCTCCTTTCCTCTAGCCTTAAATTGTGACATCTTGTCACAAACAATTTTCATCATCACCTCTCAAGTGCCTTTTTTTTTTTTTTTAAAGAAAACATCCAGTTTGTCTAGCCTCACCTCATAGCTTAAATTATCCATTCCCCTTATTACTTTTGTTGTCCTTCTCTGCAATGTCTTTTTTTTATTTTGGTTCCCAGAACTGGACTCCATATTAAAGGTGAGGTCTTACCAGGGATTTATATAGTGAAAAACAATATGCTTTACTTTGTTGCTTTGATGCTTCTTTTAATACATGCTAGTATCTTATTAGCCTTAGAAGCTTGTGCAACTATCTTTAGATTGTTATCTATTACTATTCCAATCCTAAATCCCTTTCCTCCTCTGTTTGGCTAAGTCTAGTCCCATATAAAGGGATACTAAACCCATTTTTTTTTTCTTTTTTCATGGTTCAGATAGAGCATGCAATTTTAAGCAACTTTCTAATTTACTCCTTTTATCATTTTTTCTTAGTTCTTATGCTATCTTTATTTAAAAAGCAGGAATTTAAAGCTTAGGAACTGACCCATTTTAGTTTCAGCACCCTGGATACCACTTGCTTATTCGTAGCTACATTTAGCAAACCAATAAGCAAGCACAACCCAGGTTCTGAACCAAAAATGGGGCTGCTCTTAAGCTTTACATTCCTGCTTTTCAAATGAAGATAACAAGAGAACGAAGACAATTTGATAATAGGAGTAAAGTAGAAAGCTGCTTAAAATTGCATCCCCTATCTAAATCTTTAAAGAAAAAACATGGGTTTAGTGTCCCTTTTAAGTAATATGTTGCATGTTTTGTTGTTTTTTTTACTCTCAAAATGTAGAACCTTACATTTTCCAATATTGAATCTCATTTTCCATTTACCTGCCCAATATTCAAATTTTTGTAAATCCCCTTGAAAAGCAATTCCATCCTGCACTGACCTAATAACCTTACACAAGTTTGTATCATCTGCAAAAATAGAGATTTTGCTATTTAATCCTTGCTCCAAGTAATTAATAAAAAATATTAAAAAGAAGAGGGCCCAGTACTGATCCCTGGGGAACTCCACTGATTGCCTTTCTCCAATCTGAGTATGATCTATTTACTTCTGCTCGTTGACTACTATACTAATATCTCAATGCACTTGAAATCTTTTGTTTAAAAGCATAACTAGGTTAGCTTAAAAGCAGCAATGTACTACTGGGAGCTACCTGCTAATTGGTGGCTGCACACATAAAGCTGCTATTATTGGCTCACCATCTGTGTTTAGCTAGGCCCCCAGTGTTGCATTATTGACTTTTACTATGTGTTTAACACCTTTGTAGGATTTAAACTCAATTTTATGCAATTAATAGTACAATAATAAAACATTTTAGCACAATAAAATATTACGTACACGTTTTTGTAATTTTAATTGAATCAATTAATATATTTAATTAATTTACATTTAATTAAATTAATCATAATTTTGTGGTTTATTACATGGAGTCATAATGGAGTTTAATGAAGTTGAACATATTCCCCTTCCCTCTTTTTTCTTTTCCTAAGGGTGTTACCCAAAATGCCCAGAGGATAAGCCCTTTTTTGATGAGGATGAAATGGAATGTGTATCAGTATGTGGCTGCTATGATGGAGACAGGAAGCACTATAAACTGGGTGCCATAGTCCCTACAAATGAAAACTGCACAGTCTGGTAAAAAATATATTTCCTTACAGCAAAAGAGAATTTATATACATTTTAATTATGTATATTTATGTATAGTCATCATAATCATGTATAGTGTTCACAACATGTAATTCTCTCTAGTGTTGATTCTAATCTATGAGAAATACTGTTCAAAACAGTTATATGAAAGATCATATGTTTGCTTTTTTTCTAAGCCATTAAAGCCATTTGAATTAATAGAACTTCCAAAATTCTGAATATGATTTAACTAAGAAACTTGGTTAAAAATGTGATCCACAATAACAAGTGGCACACAGGGTTTTCAGTGTGATTTTTAAGGTTTTCCTCACACCTTCATGGAAAAATAAGATATGCAGTCAATGTTAAAGTAAAATATAATGGAACATTTTTTGAGTATTTATAATTTCTGCCTGCCTAATATGTTTGAAAGCAGGCTTTTCAAAGAATCTTTTAATGACCAGTGTACCAGTTTCTTGGCTGAAAATAAGAAATTTAAATCTAACTTTACTTTTTAGTAACTCAAGATATGCACTTCTTTATTAACTAACTTGACCCCCCATTTCTGAGTCCACTCCATCCATTCACAATAAGACACCACAAACTTTATGGGGAAGAAAAGGCCGCAGCCTGTTTATTAAATCAACAACACAAGTTAAACTTTATAAACATTACAACCTCATATCTAACAATTCACCCAGTGCTTGCCTTTAACCTCTCCATAAGCCCCCACCCCTTTTCAGGGGCGGGGCGTCCACCATCACTTTCCACTTTCTATTACCGACAGAAGTACCAGCTACTATCTATCAGGCGTAAGCCTCAACAGATCACAGCAAGCACCCCGCCGTAGCTGCGACAACCAAACTAGCCTCTAATCTTGGGGAGGGAGGGCGGGAAAACTTCCCCCTTCCGTGCTGCTCAAAACTCTGCAAGTGCCAACTGTCAGCAGGGGAGGAGTATTTATCTCCTCCTATCAACCTCCACCCCCACAGCGGAGCCTACCATCGCTCCCATAAAGTGGGGGTCAAATAGCCCTTCCTCTATGCATCCTCCGGGCTAGACTTGACCCCCCATTTCTGAGTCCACTCCATCCATTCACAATAAGACACCACAAACTTTATGGGGAAGAAAAGGCCGCAGCCTGTTTATTAAATCAACAACACAAGTTAAACTTTATAAACATTACAACCTCATATCTAACAATTCACACAGTGCTTGCCTTTAACCTCTCCATAAGCCCCCACCCCTTTTCAGGGGCGGGGCGTCCACCATCACTTTCCACTTTCTATTACCAACAGAAGTACCAGCTACTATCTATCAGGCGTAAGCCTCAACAGATCACAGCAAGCACCCCGCCACCACTCGCCTTCAGCGAGTACCACCACACAGGGCCAAGGCCTTTTCGATCCCCTCCTTAATAGTGAAATTAAACAGGTGCAGACCTACTTCATTCAAATGGACCCCATCCTTCAAATAGAAACACCTGCCCGACTCCCCTTCAAATTCCACATGTCTAAGGCTCACTCCGCCCAGCTTCCTAACATACCCACTGACTGTCCTGTTTACCTTCCTTCTGGAAGCTTCCAATTTCTTGGTGTCCCAAGCTGACCGCCATACCACCCTGCTCTCAATCTCTGACCACACTAAAATTATACCCGGGAACAGTGATAACAACCTATCAATCCCACTCTTCATTCCCCATAACAAATCTTTCTGAGGCATACACCCTAAGTCGTTCCCTCCCACATGGAGAACTAACAACTGAGGGGGGGAAAACACCCTGGCATATTCTGTTACCTTCCCAACCACTTGGGCCCACTTCATACCTCGGACCCCCAACCACCGTATATGCACCTGCTCCCTGGAGAAACCCAATTGCAACCCATTGTCCTTAACAGCTGCCGCTTTCCTCGCCCAAAATATGTAGGAGTGCCCTAAGATCCAGCAAGACACCGGCCCTGTCAAATAAAGCAAAGAATTCCACTTATCAATAACCCCCTGGCTGTACCACCAGCCCCTGCCTCACGTACCCTTGAAATCTTTCAGACCTCCATCTGCCAATCTTTCTGATCACCCCACCATCCAAATCTAGAGATGCTGCCTCCGTCGCTGCCCCAATTCGAAATGAATGTGAACTGAAATCTTCCCCTCTCAACCCCATCGCCACTAACGCCTTTCACACCACCGCCACAAACTGATACCTAGATAAGGGCATCCCATCATTGTGCACCAACAGTGGACCCGATGAATTCTTTGATACCTCAAAAAATTCCCGGACCAAACCAACCGGACAGCATCGGCCCCCAATCGCATGCAGCACTACCATAGCACCTCTCCCTTCCTGATCCGTCTTGGACCTCCTCACCCAAAGCTCCACCAACTCTTCCTGCAACACCACGTCCTGCCTTGCCAAGCCTCCTAAGTCCCCCCGATTCCTCCCCATGAGCTCCGATACCCTAAAGGCTCCGAAAAAAGCCAGCACGCATGCCACCTTGAATAACTTTTCCTCGTAACCTGAGGAACAAACACCCCCCAGCCTCCCAATCACACCTTCTAAAATGGCAAATGTTAGCGGCCGCCTACCATCTGCCCGCGCCTTCCTCTTACACAGACTCTTCACCGCCATCCGTACCACAAAGATTTTTGTCAAATCTACCTGTCCCAACAGTTTGAACAGGAACGCCAAAGCCGCCATCCTCCTCCGTATTTCTGATGGCGACAGCCCTTCCCTCCCCCAGCATCTTATCCACTCCACCAAAGATCTCATCTCCTCCTCCATAGTACCTTCTTGATAATCCAGCTCCATTCTAATCCTCCACAACTTCCACACTCGGACGTAAGCCCTCCATGTGTTAGGGGCTAAAGCCCCTTGTACCAGACTCAATGTTCCTGGCAGCCAAGCTGCCACAGATCCCCCGGGTACTCCCAACCTTCCGCATCCGCCCCTGGAGCCACCTCTCGAAATCGATCCCACTGGAACCGGGATAAAGAATCAGCAATTACATTAAGCCGTCCAGGGACATGTACCGCCCTCCATGATACATTACACCTCAAGCATTCCAACACAAATGCCCTCAGTAAACGGATCACGGCCGGAGAATTCGCTGTCAAGCGATTAATAGCCCACACCACCCCCAAATTGTCAGAGTGGAAACAAACCCTTTTGTCCCTGAGATGTTCAGGCCAAATTCTCAAAGCTACCACCAATGGGAACAACTCCAAAAATGTCAGATTCCTTGTCAAACTCCATTCCACCCAAACCTCCGGCCAGGCCCCCGCACACCACATACCATTCAGAAAAGCCCCAAATCCATGAGCACCCGACGCATCTGTAAACAAACACAATTGGTCGTCCGACCAACCGGCCTCCTGGATCAACAAAGTTCCATTAAAGTCTTCTAAAAAGATTTGCCAAATCTTCAAATCTTCCTTCATATCTGACGATATGCGGATGTGAAATTTGGGATTAGAAACTCCAGCTGTAGACAGTGACAATCTGCGACAGAAAATCCGACCAATGGGAATAATCCGACCAGCAAAATTTAACTTACCCAACAACGATTGCAGATCCTTAAGTAAGACTTTTTTCTTGCTCAGGACTCCGTCAATCACCTCCCGCAGATCCCGGACTTTGTCCTCCGGGAGTCTGCATTCCATTCTGACCGAGTCAATCTCGATCCACAGAAAACTCAGGGTCGTAGCCGGGCCCTCCGATTTTTCCTCCGAAATCGGAATTCCAAACTCCTGAGCCACTTCACCAAAAACCGCTACCAGGAGCTCACATATACCGGACCCATCCGGGCCCACAAAAAGGAAATCGTCCAAGTAATGCACTACTGAGACCTTCCCCGACCTCTTTTTGACCACCCACTCAACAAACGAGCTGAACCTTTCAAAATATGAACAGGAAATTGAACAGCCCATCGGGAGGCAGAGGTCGACATAAAACCGATCCTCAAATTTGCACCCCAAGAGGTGATGAAACCTCGGGTGAACCGGTAATAGTCTGAAAACGGATTCAACATCCGCCTTTGCCAACAGCGTGCCCCGGCCCGCCTTCCTCACGACCGAGATTGCCTTGTCAAAAGAGGCATACTTCACTGATATCAATTCCGGGTCAATTCCATCATTCACTGACATACCCCGCGGGTAGGATAAATGATGTATCATCCGGAATTGCCCCGGAGTCTTCTTCGGAACCACCCCCAAAGGAGACACCCTCAGTCTCGAGAGAGGAGGTAGCCTGAATGGACCCGCCATCCTCCCCAGTCTGACTTCTTTCCCCAACTTCTCCCTCAACACCTCCGGAAATTCCCTTGCTGACTTCAAATTCCCCGTGAAGGACGAGCCTTCTTGCTCCTTAAAAGGAATCAAAAACCCAGAACTAAATCCCGTCAAGAGCAATTCCGCGTCCCCCACATGCCCCCGCTCATTGGCGTACGCCTCGAGCCAGGAAACCATCGTTTTTACTTTCACCGGCGTCCGTGCCCGGTATACCCAATTCCCCTGGCCTGTTACCCCCTTTGCTCTTCCGGAAACACTTCGCCCCGGAATGGATCCCACCGCACACCGAACACTCGTGTTTGTATTTACACGAGGATCCAAACTTACATTGTCCTTCATTAAACTGGAAGCACAGCCCTTTACGGATAGCTGTTCCAGTTCCTGTGCTGGCTCCAGGGATGCTCCCCGACTGTCCCGAACTCCGAAAGGAACGAGCCCCCCGCAACGGGGTCATCATTTCTAACCATATCCCCATATCCCTATCGTCCCAGCGCATCTCCGGACGAACTGCCATTCGCTGCCTGAATCCCTCATCATATCTCCACCAGGCCATGCCCCCATAAGTCCCAAAGGCACTAGCTATCTCTTCATAATAGCAAAAAAGGGAAGCCCCTTGCTCGGGGAACTTTTCGCAAAAAACACTAGCTAAAATCCAAAAGGCCCATGACCAATTCGCAAATGTCTTGGGCAACTTCCTCCACCTTTTCTTCCTTTCCTCCTCTTCCTTTTTTCCCTTTTCCTTCTCATCTTCCTTCACCTCTAACACATGCTCCAAGGGCAACAGGGAGAATATCTCCACAAATTCCCTCTTCCCTATCTTTTCCCGCAACTCGGCCGTTAGATGAATACCCAACGGGCCCACCAAGCATAAACAAGGCCTCCTAAGCGCCCCTTCCGGAACTCTAAGCACCTCCTTACCCACCGCCGGTAACTCAGCTGTTACCGCGATGCCACTACTCTGTGCTGCTACTACCGGTGCTACCACCCCTTGCGTTCCTGCTGCTACTCCCGGCGCTACTACACCCTGCGTCCCCGAACCAGGGGCATCCCATGCCGCAGCAACCGGAACTCCCCCGCTGCTAGGCTTCTCCAATGCCGCCAATAACCCCTTCAGCCCTGCCAATATCATGCCTCTCTCTCCACTCTCCACCACAGTCACTCCTGGCGCACCCCCAGCCATACCCTCACCTGCAGGCTGCTGCACCGCCACTGGGATTTGTGCCGACTCCATCCCTTGCTCCCTCCTCTGCTCCCTCCTTTCGCTTTCAGGACCTCTGCTGCTGTCCAGTCTCCTTCGTACGTCGCCTCGCCTGGCAGGAGAACGCCCACTGCCGTGCCTGCTCCTGTCTCGCTCTCTTTCCTCCCGCGCTCGGGATGGCGACCCAGACCTGCCTCCTCCCTGGGGCCACCGTATTGGCGATCTCGACCTCCGGCGACCGCCGGAAACTCCTATCCTGACAGCGGGCAATGAGCCCCTCTCCCTCCTACCTGCACCTACAGACTGTGAAGAAGACATAGTCAATGCACCCCTTTCCCCCCCTTCCGCCCCCCGGCCTCCTTCCCCCTGCCCTACCCCTACTGCACTCCGTTGTGGAGACAACATCTGAAGAAGCTGCACCAGGGTGGACATACCCCCTACCTGGCCAACCGTAACTGAACCCGACGACGTTCCTTCCAATGGGTCCTCTTCTTCAAAGTTCCCACTGGCCTCCAACTCTAGTGGTGGATCCGTGATATCCTCCTTCTGCTCCCCAATGCCACTCCTCCTGGCTTCCGTAGCCTCCACACCCCTCCTGCTTCCCGCGGCAGACCCTGAAACCAGAAGAAAAGTTAATCACCCTGCACCCTGCCCTGCTCTTTCCAAAAATTGTTTCCACTATACTCCCCCCCATCTTAAACCCCTGTGACTCACCCCAGCTGCCCAGCTAACATCCCTGCACCCCCTCAGACCGTCCCCCCATGCACTCCCCATCATAAAAACCCCTTCTACCTACATATCTAACTGCTCCTACCCCTTCCCTATCCTACCATAATATTAAACCTTACCGCTGCCTCTACCCTACTTTATTTATTTATTTATTTTTATTTTAGACCCGCCCACTCCAACCAACCTAACGCCCTCTCCGCCTACCCACTCCTACAGGCCTTCTCTCCGGCCATACCCTATGAGAAACCCACCCTAACCTACCATTTCCCTGTCCCCCCGCCGGCGTACCTGTTAGCCGCAACATCCATCCCTCCTGGTCACGCCCCTCGCCACACCCCTCCCCTTACAGCTTATTGCTGCCCACCTCTGCTCAGCCATATCCCAGTAACCCCACCCCTGTGCTTAATACCTAGCCTACTCCCTGCAATCGCCACCTAGCCCCCGTAAATAAAATTCCCCGTCTCCTCAGATGCCCCTATGCTCCCTCACCTCTAACCCAAAAACCGGCTCCCAGCCCACAACACCCTAAAACACTGCCCAGAGCTCTCAAAACCCCACCCCCCCGCTACTTCCCCTGATAAGCCACCCACCTAACCCCTCAACCTTCACTCCGATCACCAGCCCGAACCCCCCCTCATACGGTTATCCTAAAATACCCCCCGACTAAAATAAATCCTATCTCTCCTATACCCCTTCTCCCCACTTTCTTATCCCACAGAGGCTACGTCCTGCCTCGCCTTAAACCCAAGAAAACCCAATTGTCCCTAAAATCCTCACCTCTATGCCCCCCACCTAGAGCCTTATCCCGGCTCCCGCGCCACCTGCTCACTAACTAACATCCATCCTCCCCCACCGCTACTATAGCCCCCCGAGCCGAAACAAATCTAACCCCTCAACTGAGGCCCTCATCCCTGTGACTGTCCCTAACGGCCTCACCGCCCTAAAAGCCCCCCCCGGAGCCTTATCCCGACTCCCCACCCATACCCTTCCCTCAGAATCATGCCCCCATCCAGTTTTATCCCTGCCATGTGCCCCCATGTGCCACCAAAATCCCCCGTTAACCCCCTTCCCTGAAAATGGCATCCACATTCCCCGATGCCTTTCATTTCCATTTTACCGCCAAATTCTTCGATAACTCAGTGGCACTCACCTGCTTCCCCGCCGCCGGTCCAGCTCCTCAACGATCTCCGTCTGCCTCTTCCAGCGCCCGGTTCCTCCTGACGCCGTTCGCCAATGACGTCAGCCACCGGCGCCGTGCTAGGCCACGACTCGGCCCCACCTCCTCCTCGACGACCTCTCCCGCCATCCGGCATCACCGCTGCATCCGCTAGCCGCCCAGGTCCCCGCGCTCCCTCTTCTGGACCTGGCGGCGTCGATCTCCGGACTCAGGCGCTCTGGTGGCCGCGACCTCCTGGCTGGCCGTCCTCTGGTCCTGCTCCTCGCTGACTCCTCTCCTGTGGAACACCGACTGCCGCCGCACCTCCTCTCAGCTGCTCCCGAATCCATTCTTCGCCGTTCTGCCTGGCGTCCGCCAGCAACTCAGACAGCAGGGCTTCCATCCGCTCCAGGTAAGTCACAGGTGAGTAAAACTTCCCCCTTCCGTGCTGCTCAAAACTCTGCAAGTGCCAACTGTCAGCAGGGGAGGAGTATTTATCTCCTCCTATCAACCTCCACCCCCACAGCGGAGCCTACCATCGCTCCCATAAAGTGGGGGTCAAATAGCCCTTCCTCTATGCATCCTCCGGGCTAGACTTTTGATAATGAGCAAAAGCAAATGAACGTGTCTTAAAACAGGAGAGTAAATGAATATAATCAATGTATGAACCTTTAAACATATATCATGATGTTTTCAAGTAATTTGGAACTGTATTAACTTCATAGATACTTTTCATTAACATAATTCAACAGCTATGTTCCAAACCATCAGAAAACAGAACATTTTTGAATGATTGTTAGAATTTTTTTTTTATTAATCATTACATACATATCTTCTAATGGACTGAAATAGACTCTACATTTTGTAAACATTATAGTAAAGTCCACTTTTGTCCAAACATTAGAGCTCCAATAAATTATACTGCAAAGAGTAAATATACCAATTAAGAGATATGTATTTTCTTAGAGACGAGTATGTCCTGTAAATATTGTAAAATCTTTCTATTGTCAATCATAGCTATATTTAGTATCACTTTCATAGCTAATGTATGTGTTGGAGGATAAATATAAAATTATACATTCACTGCTCGGCTATTTGACACCTACAGTATGTGCAAAGAACTTGTGTGGTATCCAAAGAAATCATTTTTTTGTTTCCTTTGTCTGTTTTTTTTAGTCATTTTCTATGCAGTACGTGCTATATAACAACACTGCAAACTTTCACCTAGATTTAGAGTTTGGCGTTAGCCGACAAAAGCAGCGTTAAGGGGTCCTAACGCTGCTTTTTTACCGCCCGCTGGTATTTAGAGCCAGGTAGGAAAGGGTCTAACGCTCACTTCCTTATCGCGACTCCAGGCTACCGCAGATCCCTATTCCCCTTACGCCAATTGCGTATCCTATCTTTTCTATGGGATCTGCCTAACGCCGGTATTTGGAGTCTTGGAAGAAGTGAGGGGTAGAGCCTCTACCGACAAGGACTCCTACCGACAAAAAAAGTCAGTAGTTAATAGCTTTATGGGCTAACACATGAATATAAAGGCTCTTAACTACTGTGCTATAAAGTACACTAACACCCATAAACTACCTATGTACCCCTAAACCGAGGCCCCCCCACATCGCCACCACTATAATAAATTTTTTTAACCCCTAATCTGCCGACCGGACACCGCTACAACCTACATTATACCTATGAACCCCTAATCTGCTGCCCCCTAACATCGCCGACCCCCTATACACCCTGTTCCAAATTATTATGCAAATTTTATTTCAGTGTCACAAAGATTAAATATTTATTTTTTCAGTTTAACTCATGGATGGCATTGTGTCTCAGGGCTCTTTTGATCACTGAAAACAATCTCGGACACCTGTGATAATTAGATTGCCAGGTAAGCCCAATTAAAGGAAAAACTACTAAAGGAGGGGTGTTCACATTATTAAAGGGACAGTATACACTCATTTTCATATAACTGCATGTAATAGACACTACTATAAAGAATAATATGCACAGATACTGATATAAAAATCCAGTATAAAACTGTTTAAAAACTTACTTAGAAGCTGTCAGTTTGGCTCTGTTGAAAAGGTAGCTGGAAAGCCCACTGCAAGTGACAAATAAGACACTCCCCCCCTCCCCCTTCTTTTGCATATGAAAAGACCCTTTACACAAACAGGAGCAAGCTGGAGTAGGTAGTCGAGTGTATTCACATAAAACGTTGGGGCTTGGTTAGGAGTCTGAAAATCAGAGCAATGTTATTTAAAAATAAGCAAAACTATACATTAATTTAAAAAAAAAACTTTATGGGCTATATAAATAGATTATCTACAAAACATTTATGCAAAGAAAAAATGAGTGTATAATGTCCCTTTAAGGCAGAGCAACCATTTTCAAGCAATATGGGGAAGAAAAAGGATCTCTCTGCTGCTGAAAAGAGTGAAATAGTTCAATGCCTTGGACGAGGTATGAAAACATTAGATATTTCACGAAAACTTAAGCTTGATCATCGCACTATTAAGAGATTTGTGGCTGATTTAGAGCACAGACGGGTTTGTGCAGATAAAGGCACATTGAGTAAGATTTCTGTCAGATCCATGCATCGGATCAAGAGAGCAGCTGCTAAAATACCATTACATAGCAGAAAACAGATATTTGAAGCTGCTGGTGCCTCTGGAGTCCCACGGACATCAAGGTGTAGAGTCCTCCAGAGTCTTGCAACTGTGCATAAACCTTCCATTCGGCCACCACTAACCAATGCTCACAAGCAGAAATGGCTGCATTGGGCAGAAAAATACATGAAGACTAATTTTCAAACAGTCCTGTTCACTGATGAGTGCCGTGGCAACCCTGGATGTTCCAGATGGTTGGAGGTAGTGGATGATTGGTGGACGGCCACCTTGTTCCAACAAGGCTGCAAGTCAGCAAGGTGGTGGTGGAGTCATGTTTTTGGGCCGGAATCATGGGAAGAGAGATGTTCGGCCCCTTTAGGGTCCCCGAAGATGTAAAGATGATTTTATTACGGAAAGTATGTGGAGTTCCTGACTGACCCCACTTCCTTCCCTGGTACAGAAAGAAAGAACTATGCTTTCCGTAATAAAATCATCTTCATGCATGACAATGCACCATCTCATGCTGCAAAGAATACCTCTGCATCAATGGCTGCTATGGGGATAAAAGGAGAGAAAGTCATGGTGTGGCCTCCATTCTCCCCTGACCTCAATCCTATTGAGAACCTTTGGAGCATCCTCAATCAAAAAAATCTATGATGGTGGGAGGCAGTTTTACATCCAAACAGCAGCTCTGGGAGGCTATTCTGACATCTTGCAAACAAATTCAAGCAGAAACTGTCCAAAAACTCACAAGTTCAATGGATGCAAGACTTGTGAATCTGCTATCAAATAAGGGTCCTATGTTTAAAATGTAACGTGACCTGTTAAAATGTTTAAAAAGTTAAAATGTTCAAAGTTTGATTGAAATAGCTTTTGATTTCAGTAAATATGCGGCAAAACACAACAAATGACAGTTTTCAGTTCTTTACAACCTATAAAGTGTTTTGAAACTTACTGTGCGTAATAATTCGGACAGTGCATTGTAAGTTTTTATTTTAAAAAAAAATACTGTATCTTTAGGAGGTATGTTCAATAAAATTTGCATTGTACTCTTAATAGTTGATAACATGAGAATTATGCTGACTGTTGTTTACATCAATTATTTAGGTAACAGAGAAAGATATAATTTTGCATAATAATTTGGACAGGGTGTATTATATTTATTAACCCCTAATGTGCCCCCCCAACGTCGCCGCTACCTAACTACACTTATTAACCCCTAATCTGCCGACCAGACCTCGCCGCCACTATAATAAATGTATTAACCCCTAAACCGCTGCACTCCCCCGCCTCGCATACACTATAATAATATTTATTAACCCCTAATCTGCCCTCCCTAACATCGCCGCCACCTACCTACAATTATTAACCCCTAATCTCCCTCCAGCAACGTTGCTGCTACTATAATAAAGTTATTAACCCCTAAACCTAACTCAACCCCTAACCCTAACACCCCCCTAACATAAATATAATTTAAATTAAACAAAATAATGTTCCTAAAATTAAATAAATTAATCCTGTTTAAACTAAATACTTACCTATAAAATAAACCCTAATATAGCTACAATATAATTAATAATTACATTGTAGCTATTTTAGGAGTTATATTTATTTTACAGGCACTTTGTATTCATTTTAACTAGGTACAATAGTGATTAAATAGTTCGTAACTATTTAATAGCTACCTAGTTAAAATAAGTACAAATTACCTGTAAAATAAATCCAAACCTAAGTTACAAATACACCTAACACTACACTATCATTAAATTAATTAAATAAATGACCTACAATTAGCTAAATTAAAATACAATAAAATAAACTATTCTATAATACAAAACCCCCCCCACTAAATTGCAAAAAATAAACAATGAAGTACAAGAAGTTTTAAACCTAATTACACCTAATCTAAGCCCCCTAAAATAAAAAAGCCCCAAAATAAAAAAATGCCCTACCCTATTCTAAACTCAAAAGTAATCAGCTCTTTTACCAGTCCTTAAAGGGCTTTTGCGGGGCATTGCCCCAAAGTACATCAACTCTTTTACCTGAAAATAAAAATACAATACCCCCCCCAAAATTACAACCCACCACCCACATACCAATACTCTAACCCCCCAAACCCTTAAAAAACCTATCACTATCCCCCTGAAGATCTTCCTACCTTGAGTCGTCTTCACCCAGCAGAGCCGAATTCTTCATCCAAGGTGCGCAGAGGAGGTCCTTCATCCGGTAGAAGTCTTCATCCAAGCGGGGCAAGAAGAGGTCCTCCATCCAGTAGAAGTGTTCATCCAGGCTGCGTCTTCAATCTTCATCCATTCTATTGGCTGTTCCAGCTATGGAAGGGTTAATTTATGGGCAGTTTAGCAGGCACTGGGAGACAGTGAGGAGAGCCTTTTCATTTTGAATTGGTGACTCAGCTGTGTTTTTTTTTTTTTTTTTGCTCTGGTTGAGATCTGGGCAGAACTTTTACTTATTTGTTGCGGCCAACTTCTGACCACTTCTGATTAAAGGGGAAGTCCTTGTTGGAGGCGGGTTAGTCTGTTAGGAGCACTTTCAGTTGTGCTGTCGGCTTGAGTTGGTGATGCAGTTATCGGCTGCTCCGTGTGTGAAATTCATTTCTAAGCCGTTACAGGTCTGAAATGGACCTTAGGGAGTAAGACTCTTTTTGTGGCTGCAGGACAGGTAGACACCTCAGTGAAGCTACTGAGGTGTTTGGGTTGCCTGGGGTTTATTGTGGGTTTTACTTCCTACATTAAAGATTATTTAAAGGCACAGTACTCTCAAATTAATTTTCATTAAAAACAGTTTATTTTTTTATTTTTCACAATCAGATATGCTGCAGCTTTCTCCTCAATCATCCCAATCTTTTCAGTCTCCACATGCAGTGCCCTGCGTTTCCTCTAGTAATCCGGTAGGATTTTCTTTGCAGGATATTGCTACTCATGTATCTTCTGCGGTATCTGAGGCATTGTCCGCTTTTCCCATGTTGCAGAGGAAGCGTAAAAGGAAACTTAAGGAATCAGTGACTAAGGTTTCTGAACAAGTTGTGGCTATCCAAGATGCTCCTTCCCACAAGTCGGAGGAAGAAGACACTTCGGTAGCGTCTGAGGGTGAAATCTCAGACTCAGACAGTATAATTCCTTCTTCTGATGCTGAAGTTGTATCCTTCAGCTTTAAGCTAGAACACCTCCACATCTAGTAAGCTGAACAAGTACTTTGATGTTCCCTCCACTGTGGAGATTTTTCCTGTGCCAGACCCTGCCACAGAGATTATTGCTTGGGAATGGGGGAGACCTGGTATTCCCTTTTCTCCATCTCCAATTTTCAAGGAAATGTTCTCTATTAAGGAGTCATGGCAAACGGTTCCTAAGGTGGAAGGGGCAATTTCCACTTTGGCTAAGATGACTACTTTTCCCATAGAGGATAGTTGTTCTTTTAAGGATTCAACGGATAAGAAGCTGGAGGCATTATTAAAGAAAATGTACGTCCACCAGGGTCTCCAATGCCAGCCTGCGATGTGTATTGCCACTATCACCCGTGCTGCAGCTTACTGGTTTGATGCGTTGTCTGATTCTATTCAGACAGATACTCCTCTTGAGGAGATCCAGGACAGGATTAAGGCCCTTAAGTGAGCCAATTCCTTTATTACGGATGCTTCTTTACAAGTCATTAAACTGGGAGCAAACATTTCTGGTTTTGCGATCCTAGCTTACAGAGCCTTATGGTTAAAGTCTTAATCTGCGGATGTTTCATCTAAGTCCAAACTTCTGGCGATCCCCTACAAGGGTAGGGCCTTGTTTGGGCCTGGTTTGGCTGAAATTATCTCAGATATTACAGGAGGGAAGGGTTCCGTTCTTATAAAAATAATAAGCAGAAAGGACATCAGAGTAATTTTTGTTCCTTTCGTAACTTTAGAGGTAAACCAACCTCTCCCTCCTCCATGCAAGATCGTTCAAGAATATTAATCAGACAATCGATGTTCCTTCTTTGTGTCCTAACCCTTCTTCTCATAAGGAGCATTTATTGCATAACCTAGATGTTGTACATGCGCTGAAATTCTATCTACAGGGAACTAAGGACTTTCTTGGGTGGACACTAAGCGCCTAATGCTAAAGGGACCCTTGGCTCTAATAAATTGACCCCTAGCGGTCAGGAAAGTGGATAATCAAAGAGAAAATTATTAAAGCGCCAAAAGGACAAAGGCTGGGTCTAAGTGAAAATATATTTATTACAATAAATATAGAAAACAATTAAAATATGTCTAGAGTACATAAATAATATATAAATTATATATATATCCTGGATCCAAGATTTAACAATAAGTAAAACAATAAATAAAAGCAATAAGTAAAAACAGATGTATCCAAAACTTGATTTGATCAGTGCTTCGAATGGTTTGGAAATCTGATTTGTTGTGAGCAATGGTACAAGCTAAGTATCTTAATGAGTGGCTGTCTAATAATGTCGACAGTGCTAAGGAGGGTAGATTGAATGTTGTTTGATCGAGTGTGAGTGCTCTTGTAACAAATTGGTGTGAAAAAAATAATGAATTGGTGTGAAAAAAATAAAGTTGAAAAGATGGTGCTAACAAAGGTTAACAAAGAACAGTGTAAACCAACGATGTAAACACAACCAGCAATCCTTAAAATTGTGTAGTGTAAGTGTGCGATTTGAGTGTTAGAACATAATGGCAAACTCCAAAAAAGCCATATAAAAATATAAATTATATAAAATGCAAAAAATCCAAAAATCCAAAATAGTCCTGAGAAAAGTGAATAGTCAAACAACAATGGAGAATGTCAGATTGGAAAAATTAAAATTAAAAAATTAAAAAATGAAGAAATGTACTTGTATGTCCCAAATAGATGTGGTGGTATTCCTCCCAGTGTTTTTTTCAAGTGTGAGATGTAGATAGGACTCCTAAGTGATGACCCAATCGGTCAGTTCAGTGTTCTACCATATTGATCCTTTCTGTCAAAGAAACAAGAACAATAATAGTGCAGACGTTTTACAAAATAGCTCCCTATCAGAGTATCACTTACCAGTCGACGCGTTTCGGTCAGGCATTGACCTTTATCAAGACTGGTTTTAGCTAATTTTTTGCGTCTTTTTATACCCTTGTTAGTTTTCGTATTACCGGAAGTGCAGTTTCCCACTTCCGGTTTCGGGTGACGATAATTAGTTAGTATCGTGTATGAAAAGACTTATCCATTGGCATTGTTTTATTCAAAGTTTGGAATAGAAACTTGTGTCTTAAATATATATAGTTTGGTATGTTTTGTTTAATGTTTTCTTATGAGTTCCGATTTTCTAGTGGTCTGATTGGTCCGATTTAGGGCGTGTGTTCTATGCCTCTTACTATTGGTGGTATATTTCGGTCATGTGAATGGACTCCAACTACCTATTACATGTGGGGGTGTGTATTAGTTCCCTTTTCTCATTGGTCCAATATTTCTTGATGACGATTTCCATACTATTTTCAATGTATGTTAATTGTAAATTGGATATATTCTTTTATGCGGTCTGGTCAATATGGTATAGAAATTGTGTGTAACATCCACAAAGTCAAAGATTGACTAATATAATAATAAATTAAAAATAAAAATAAAAATAGAAATAGAGATTTAAAACAATAGAAATTATATAAATATTGAAACAAGTACATACATGCTTTTTATACAGACTTTTTGCATTGTACATTCTCAGCATTTTAAGCTTCAGTCTTATGCTGTATTAGACATATTTAAAGGGAGAATGACATATTGATGGTATATAGAGATTTCAATAGACCCGTACTTTGTTGTTTTCTTATCTGTTTAAAATGAGGGTTAGATGTTATACTTTTTCTTGTCGGTTATTCTTCGGTTATTTATTATCAATTTTTGTTTTTTTAATTTTTGTTTTTTTGAATTCTTTCTGATTATCCAGCTTAGATTTTAGCTTAAATTATAGCTCTAATTTTTATTATAGCTTAAATTTTTTGGAGGACTGGGTGAATGATTCTTCTCTAATAGATTGGATGTTCTGTCTATTGTTAGTATTGGGTATATTGGATTTTTGTTAGAAATCTGTATATGCCCCTTTATTAAGTATTAGAGGGCCGATCATAAGGGCCACTCGGTTATGGGATTAGAACCCCATGTTCGGTTGTTTCTATGTGGTTTCTTTTTCTGAAGTTATCAAGTGGGGGAGGTCTCAAATATAGACCATAATCATCAAAGCTAATTTTTTCATTAGAGTTTCTAAATTACCGCAGGATTTTATAGGCGAAATCTTTTCCCTTCTCTGATGTTGTTACATATTGGAATCTAAAAGTGTTCTCAAATATGAGCTTTTTATAGTTGTCCTCATATATAAGTATGATGGTTAATATCAATACGGTGAATTGGTCTTTTTAATGGGCCAATGTTAAGTTAGCAATCTGATATGTTTAATATATTTGATATATTTAGATAGTCACCACATTTTTGGGGCTAGATAGACAGTTTGAGAGGCAGTTTTAGAGATGATATATAGAGGGAGTGGGATTTACACTTAGCTTCTGATGTTTATTCATCTATGCTTTCATTCTCTCAAGGTGGGAATATATGTGACATTTATTCAGGATTTTTCTTTTCTTTAGTTATGATCCTCTTAGTGATGTTTTTTCTTCTTATGATGAACTGTTTTCTTAAGGTAGTCAAATTCTCTTACTTGGATATGAGCAGAAGTGAGGCCGGGGACAGTTATATGTATGAAAGTTTCCTAGGATGCTCTTATTTCCCTGAGGTATGTTGTCTGGAGGGTCACTCTGATCCCTACCGTTTCCTCTGGTGTTCTCCCATAGCCTTACTAGTTCTGGGTTATCCTTAGTTTAGGTTCAATAGATGAGACAGGTCCTCTTTATTATTCAAACCTCTAGGGTGGAGAGAGTCAAGGCGAAATATCCATTTTGACTCCTCAGTGAGTAGTTTTTTCTCCTGGTTGCCTCCTCTCCAATCTCTGGGAACCTTTTGTATTCCCATATATGTGAGTGTTTTAGTGTTTCCTTGATGTTTTTCAGAAAAATGTTTATACAATGCGGTCTCTTTATTGAGTTTTTCGATACATAACAAATGTTCACGTATCCTATCTCTCAGTGGTCTGGACGTTTGTCCCACATATTGGAGACCGCATGGGCATTCGAGGAGGTATATGACGTCCTTATCTTGACACTTTATTAGTTCTTTGATCTTATGTTTTTCTTTATTATTGTGTGATTGGAACATTGTGGATTTTTTGCCACATTTGCATGCCTTGCATGTGTGACAAGGAAAAAAACCTTTTATTGTTTTCCCAAATACGTCTTTTATTCCAGATTGTTTGACCTTTTTGATACTTGGGGCTAGTTTGTTTTTCAGGTTGTTTGTCCTTCTGTATACAAACTTTGGTCGTTGAGGTAGTTTCTCTCCTAGGATGTCATCGTCCTTCAATATGTTCCAATGCTTCCTAAAGATGTCTTCGATAACCCGACTGTTTTCGCTGTATTCTGTTATTAATGGTATATCAAGGATTTCGTTGTCATTATTCCCACTGGATTTATCCTTGTATTTGGTTAGTTCTTTTCTTTCAATTTTTCGGACTTCTTCTATCTTCTGATCCAATAGGTGTTCGTTGTACCCTCTCTCGATGAATTTAGCCTTGATTAACTGGGCTTGTTCCTCCCATTTCTGTGGATCTGAGCAATTTTTCTTCATCCGTAGAAGTTGTCCCTTTGGGATGTTTGCCTTCCAATTTCTATGGTGACAACTGGTTTGGTGGACATAATTGTTGCTGTCCACCTGCTTAAAATGAGTTGATGTTTCGATGTTATTATTCTTTATTTCTATTTTCAGATCTAGATAGGTAAGAGATTTTTGACTACATTCGTATGTAAACTGAAGATTTACTTCATTCTGGTTCATCACCTTGAAGGTATATTCAAGATCTTCTTGAGTTCCTCTCCACACAAGTATGATGTCATCGATATAGCGGCGATAGAGGACCAGATCCGCGCCTGCAGGACATGACTCCCAGAATATTTCTTCCCACTTGGCCATATAGAGGTTGGCATAGCTAGGCGCGAACCTGGTCCCCATCGCCGTCCCACATATCTGTCTGTAAAATTTCCCTTCGTTGCTGAAGTAATTATGATGTCGAATATAGTTTATACTTTCTAGTATAAACTCGCATTGTCTTTCTGGGATCTCTCCCTCTCTCTCCAGATAAAATTTCACAGCTTTAAGTCCTTCCTCATGGGGAATACTCGTATACAACGCAGTCACGTCACAAGTTGCCAGGATGTAATTCTCTTCCCAGCTTATATCCTCGAGTAAATTGATTATTTGAGTGGAATCCCTTATATATGATGGACGTTCTCTGACAAGCTTCTGGAGATGTCTGTCCACATACTCCGACAGATTGCTACTTAAAGATCCTATCCCTGAGATTATTGGTCTTCCAGGGGGGTTGTTCAAACTTTTGTGAATTTTGGGGAGGTGATATATTATCGGTGTCTTTGGAAATGTTACATTTATGTAATCATACTCTTTTTCATTCAGGATATTCTCTTCTTTTGCTCCCTTCAAAAGGTTTGTCAGTGTTTTTTTATATAGATTAACCGGGTTTTCTTTCAGTTTTTCATATGTATTTTGATCACCCAGAATCCTCTCCATCTCCTTATTATAGTCTGTCTTGTTCATTACCACAATCCCACCGCCCTTATCAGCCGGCTTAATGGTGAGATTGTGGTTATCTTCCAACTTTTTAACGATTTCGATTTGTTTATTCGATAGGTTTTTGTTTTTCAATTTGAGCTTCTTGTTGTCTATATCTCGTATCTCTCTACATACTACAGTCTCGAATGTTTCGAGTGCTGTCCCTTTGTATGTCAGAGGGTAGAATGTAGATTTTGGCTTCAGATTGGTATGTTTGTAGCCATCCATTTGTTGAGTTTGGGTATATCCTTGAAAACCATAACCCATCCTTTCCAAGGGTGATTTCAGAAAAAATCTTTTCAGAGTTAGTTTTCTGATGAATTCTTTTGTGTTTATAAATGTCGTGAATTTATCCAGACTTTTAGAAGGGGCAAAAGATAAGCCCAATTTTAGGATGGATCTTTCCTCTTTGTTCAGTTTGTGGGAACTTAGATTGAATATCCCTTTCTCAGAGTCATCACCTGTCTGGTGATTTATTTCATTTGTAACTTTCTTTGTCTTTAGGCCTCCTCTTTTCCCTCTATGGGTCTTGTTTTTACCCGTGTGGAGGATTGGTTTTGTTCTCCTTTTTTGTGGTTTTGGAGTTCCAATTCTAAAAAAGAAGTGGAGGATGAGGAGGGTTGTGGTACTGGTGTATCTGTTTTTGTTTGGTCATTTGATCTATTCGTGCCAGTCCTCTTTTCTCTGATTTTTGGTTGTCCCCTTAGGGGTTCGGTCCATTCCTTTTCTCTCTCATTGAGAGGCTCTTCTCTTGGACCTTGTTGTCTCCTTTCACGTGGGGGGGTCTCATAGGTATTTGTATTTCTGATGCTTTGTTCTTGCATTTCTGCATAGGTAGATCTTCCAGCGAAGTTATTCCTCTGCTGGTAATTATTATTGTTTCTTCGTTGATATCCCCGCTCCTGATAGTTTTGGTATCTCCAATTTCTTTCCGGGTAGTCGGAATCTCTCCAATATGCTTGTGCAAATCTCCCTCTATAATACCGTTCTCTTCCTCTTTCATCAAAATTATTTGTATAATAGTCTCTTCTCTCTCTTCTATGGTCAGAGTGGTTAGTACCTATTCTATTATTATTATATGGCCTTTCATATAAGTTCTGTCTACTAGGTGCATATTGCCCCCTATAGTTATTTTCAAAGTGTCTTTGTCTCTTATTGTATGTATGAGCATTATAGTCATTCCTATAGTTAGTGTGTCTCGAGTTGTGTTCTGATTTATCATTATGGTATTCTGACATATTGTTCCTATAATGTGGTGTGTGTTGCTGTCTCTCAGGATCTTGGAAGTTAGTTTTGTCTTTCTTAGTTTTATTGTATGTCACTGTTGTCCATGTGTTAGATTCATTCTCTTCATTGTGGGTATCAGTATTTTCCCCATTTAAATTTACTTTTGATTCAGAATCACCCTTTTCTTCATTATTTTTCTTTTCTAATTCCTTATTAATTTCTTAGTTTTCTTTTTTGTAATGTCTTCCTTTATTTTAATTACTTTTTTCACTAGACTTTCTTTTTTATGTGCAATCTCTTCACATTCTAATCCTGAACTTTCCAAGTTCAGAATAATGACTTCATTTTCCTTAATGTCTAAGTCAATCTGTATGATTTGAGTTTCTCTGTGCTCTATGATTAGCTTAATTAGCTGTTGTGAAGTTTGTAATAATGTGTTTTTCCATTTTTCAGTAAGAGTATCTGAGATTGGAAAAGCACACTCTTTGTGCACTAATAGCCCTTTTGGAATAATCTTTAGTTCCAAACATTTTTGGAGGAAAGTTATCTCTCCTTTATATTTCACCTCAGAGATGAGTAACTTTTCTAATTCTTTAAAGATTAGATGTATATCTATGGTGTCATCTTCAACATCCATTGTGTGCTCTTCTTTTCCTATGTCTGTGATATTAATATTTATTGGCTGCCTCAAGCTTAAAAAGGAGCTCATAGTGTGATGTAAAGAAATTGCAAAAGGCTGCTCTGTGTTTGCTAGGATGATTGAATACACTTGAAAAAAAACACTGGGAGGAATACCACCACATCTATTTGGGACATACAAGTACATTTCTTCATTTTTTAATTTTTTAATTTTAATTTTTCCAATCTGACATTCTCCATTGTTGTTTGACTGTTCACTTTTCTCAGGACTATTTTGGATTTTTGGATTTTTTGCATTTTATATAATTTATATTTTTATATGGCTTTTTTGGAGTTTGCCATTATGTTCTAACACTCAAATCGCACACTTACACTACACAATTTTAAGGATTGCTGGTTGTGTTTACATCGTTGGTTTACACTGTTCTTTGTTAACCTTTGTTAGCACCATCTTTTCAACTTTATTTTTTTCACACCAATTCATTATTTTTTTCACACCAATTTGTTACAAGAGCACTCACACTCGATCAAACAACATTCAATCTACCCTCCTTAGCACTGTCGACATTATTAGACAGCCACTCATTAAGATACTTAGCTTGTACCATTGCTCACAACAAATCAGATTTCCAAACCATTCGAAGCACTGATCAAATCAAGTTTTGGATACATCTGTTTTTACTTATTGCTTTTATTTATTGTTTTACTTATTGTTAAATCTTGGATCCAGGATATATATATAATTTATATATTATTTATGTACTCTAGACATATTTTAATTGCTTTCTATATTTATTGTAATAAATGATATATTTTCACTTAGACCCAGCCTTTGTCCTTTTGGCGCTTTAATAATTTTCTCTTTGATTATCCACTTTCCTGACCGCTAGGGGTCAATTTATTAGAGCCAAGGGTCCCTTTAGCATTAGGCGCTTAGTGTCCACCCAAGAGCAGTATTCAATCATCCTAGCAAACACAGAGCAGCCTTTTGCAATTTCTTTACATCACACTATGAGCTCCTTTTTAAGCTTGAGGCAGCCAATAAATATTAATATCACAGACATAGGAAAAGAAGAGCACACAATGGATGTTGAATATGACACCATAGATATACATCTAATCTTTAAAGAATTAGAAAAGTTACTCATCTCTGAGGTGAAATATAAAGGAGAGATAACTTTCCTCCAAAAATGTTTGGAACTAAAGATTATTCCAAAAGGGCTATTAGTGCACAAAGAGTGTGCTTTTCCAATCTCAGATACTCTTACTGAAAAATGGAAAAACACATTATTACAAACTTCACAACAGCTAATTAAGCTAATCATAGAGCACAGAGAAACACAAATCATACAGATTGACTTAGACATTAAGGAAAATGAAGTCATTATTCTGAACTTGGAAAGTTCAGGATTAGAATGTGAAGAGATTGCACATAAAAAAGAAAGTCTAGTGAAAAAAGTAATTAAAATAAAGGAAGACATTACAAAAAAGAAAACTAAGAAATTAATAAGGGAATTAGAAAAGAAAAATAATGAAGAAAAGGGTGATTCTGAATCAAAAGTAAATTTAAATGGGGAAAATACCGATACCCACAATGAAGAGAATGAATCTAACACATGGACAACAGTGACATACAATAAAACTAAGAAAGACAAAACTAACTTCCAAGATCCTGAGAGACAGCAACACACACCACATTATAGGAACAATATGTCAGAATAACATAATGATAAATCAGAACACAACTCGAGACACACTAACTATAGGAATGACTATAATGCTCATACATACAATAAGAGACAAAGACACTTTGAAAATAACTATAGGGGGCAATATGCACCTAGTAGACAGAACTTATATGAAAGGCCATATAATAATAATAGAATAGGTACTAACCACTCTGACCATAGAAGAGAGAGAAGAGACTATTATACAAATAATTTTGATGAAAGAGGAAGAGAACGGTATTATAGAGGGAGATTTGCACAAGCATATTGGAGAGATTCCGACTACCCGGAAAGAAATTGGAGATACCAAAACTATCAGGAGCGGGGATATCAACGAAGAAACAATAATAATTACCAGCAGAGGAATAACTTCGCTGGAAGATCTACCTATGCAGAAATGCAAGAACAAAGCTTCAGAAATACAAATACCTATGAGACCCCCCCACGTGAAAGGAGACAACAAGGTCCAAGAGAAGAGCCTCTCAATGAGAGAGAAAAGGAATGGACCGAACCCCTAAGGGGACAACCAAAAATCAGAGAAAAGAGGACTGGCACGAATAGATCAAATGACCAAACAAAAACAGATACACCAGTACCACAACCCTCCTCATCCTCCACTTCTTTTTTAGAATTGGAACTCCAAAACCACAAAAAAGGAGAACAAAACCAATCCTCCACACGGGTAAAAACAAGACCCATAGAGGGAAAAGAGTAGGCCTAAAGACAAAGAAAGTTACAAATGAAATAAATCACCAGACAGGTGATGACTCTGAGAAAGGGATATTCAATCTAAGTTCCCACAAACTGAACAAAGAGGAAAGATCCATCCTAAAATTGGGCTTATCTTTTGCCCCTTCTAAAAGTCTGGATAAATTCACGACATTTATAAACACAAAAGAATTCATCAGAAAACTAACTCTGAAAAGATTTTTTCTGAAATCACCCTTGGAAAGGATGGGTTATGGTTTTCAAGGATATACCCAAACTCAACAAATGGATGGCTACAAACATACCAATCTGAAGCCAAAATCTACATTCTACCCTCTGACATACAAAGGGACAGCACTCGAAACATTCGAGACTGTAGTATGTAGAGAGATACGAGATATAGACAACAAGAAGCTCAAATTGAAAAACAAAAACCTATCGAATAAACAAATCGAAATCGTTAAAAAGTTGGAAGATAACCACAATCTCACCATTAAGCCGGCTGATAAGGGCGGTGGGATTGTGGTAATGAACAAGACAGACTATAATAAGGAGATGGAGAGGATTCTGGGTGATCAAAATACATATGAAAAACTGAAAGAAAACCCGGTTAATCTATATAAAAAAACACTGACAAACCTTTTGAAGGGAGCAAAAGAAGAGAATATCCTGAATGAAAAAGAGTATGATTACATAAATGTAACATTTCCAAAGACACCGATAATATATCACCTCCCCAAAATTCACAAAAGTTTGAACAACCCCCCTGGAAGACCAATAATCTCAGGGATAGGATCTTTAAGTAGCAATCTGTCGGAGTATGTGGACAGACATCTCCAGAAGCTTGTCAGAGAACGTCCATCATATATAAGGGATTCCACTCAAATAATCAATTTACTCGAGGATATAAGCTGGGAAGAGAATTACATCCTGGCAACTTGTGACGTGACTGCGTTGTATACGAGTATTCCCATGAGGAAGGACTTAAAGCTGTGAAATTTTATCTGGAGAGAGAGGGAGAGATCCCAGAAAGACAATGCGAGTTTATACTAGAAAGTATAAACTATATTCTACATCATAATTACTTCAGCAACGAAGGGAAATTTTACAGACAGATATGTGGGACGGCGATGGGGACCAGGTTCGCGCCTAGCTATGCCAACCTCTATATGGCCAAGTGGGAAGAAATATTCTGGGAGTCATGTCCTGCAGGCGCGGATCTGGTCCTCTATCGCCGCTATATCGATGACATCATACTTGTGTGGAGAGGAACTCAAGAAGATCTTGAATATACCTTCAAGGTGATGAACCAGAATGAAGTAAATCTTCAGTTTACATACGAATGTAGTCAAAAATCTCTTACCTATCTAGATCTGAAAATAGAAATAAAGAATAATAACATCGAAACATCAACTCATTTTAAGCAGGTGGACAGCAACAATTATGTCCACCAAACCAGTTGTCACCATAGAAATTGGAAGGCAAACATCCCAAAGGGACAACTTCTACGGATGAAGAAAAATTGCTCAGATCCACAGAAATGGGAGGAACAAGCCCAGTTAATCAAGGCTAAATTCATCGAGAGAGGGTACAACGAACACCTATTGGATCAGAAGATAGAAGAAGTCCGAAAAATTGAAAGAAAAGAACTAACCAAATACAAGGATAAATCCAGTGGGAATAATGACAACAAAATCCTTGATATACCATTAATAACAGAATACAGCGAAAACAGTCGGGTTATCGAAGACATCTTTAGGAAGCATTGGAACATATTGAAGGACGATGACATCCTAGGAGAGAAACTACCTCAACGACCAAAGTTTGTATACAGAAGGACAAACAACCTGAAAAACAAACTAGCCCCAAGTATCAAAAAGGTCAAACAATCTGGAATAAAAGACGTATTTGGGAAAACAATAAAAGGTTTTTTTCCTTGTCACACATGCAAGGCATGCAAATGTGGCAAAAAATCCACAATGTTCCAATCACACAATAATAAAGAAAAACATAAGATCAAAGAACTAATAAAGTGTCAAGATAAGGACGTCATATACCTCCTCGAATGCCCATGCGGTCTCCAATATGTGGGACAAACGTCCAGACCACTGAGAGATAGGATACGTGAACATTTGTTATGTATCGAAAAACTCAATAAAGAGACCGCATTGTATAAACATTTTTCTGAAAAACATCAAGGAAACACTAAAACACTCACATATATGGGAATACAAAAGGTTCCCAGAGATTGGAGAGGAGGCAACCAGGAGAAAAAACTACTCACTGAGGAGTCAAAATGGATATTTCGCCTTGACTCTCTCCACCCTAGAGGTTTGAATAATAAAGAGGACCTGTCTCATCTATTGAACCTAAACTAAGGATAACCCAGAACTAGTAAGGCTATGGGAGAACACCAGAGGAAACGGTAGGGATCAGAGTGACCCTCCAGATAACATACCTCAGGGAAATAAGAGCATCCTAGGAAACTTTCATACATATAACTGTCCCCGGCCTCACTTCTGCTCATATCCAAGTAAGAGAATTTGACTACCTTAAGAAAACAGTTCATCATAAGAAGAAAAACATCACTTAGAGGATCATAACTAAAGAAAAGAAAAATCCTGAATAAATGTCACATATATTCCCACCTTGAGAGAATGAAAGCATAGATGAATAAACATCAGAAGCTAAGTGTAAATCCCTCTCCCTCTATATATCATCTCTAAAACTGCCTCTCAAACTGTCTATCTAGCCCCAAAAATGTGGTGACTATCTAAATATATCAAATATATTAAACATATCAGATTGCTAACTTAACATTGGCCCATTAAAAAGACCAATTCACCGTATTGATATTAACCATCATACTTATATATGAGGACAACTATAAAAAGCTCATATTTGAGAACACTTTTAGATTCCAATATGTAACAACATCAGAGAAGGGAAAAGATTTCGCCTATAAAATCCTCCGGTAATTTAGAAACTCTAATGAAAAAATTAGCTTTGATGATTATGGTCTATATTTGAGACCTCCCCCACTTGATAACTTCAGAAAAAGAAACCACATAGAAACAACCGAACATGGGGTTCTAATCCCATAACCGAGTGGCCCTTATGATCGGCCCTCTAATACTTAATAAAGGGGCATATACAGATTTCTAACAAAAATCCAATATACCCAATACTAACAATAGACAGAACATCCAATCTATTAGAGAAGAATCATTCACCCAGTCCTCCAAAAAATTTAAGCTATAATAAAAATTAGAGCTATAATTTAAGCTAAAATCTAAGCTGGATAATCAGAAAGAATTCAAAAAAACAAAAATTAAAAAAACAAAAATTGATAATAAATAACCGAAGAATAACCGACAAGAAAAAGTATAACATCTAACCCTCATTTTAAACAGATAAGAAAACAACAAAGTACGGGTCTATTGAAATCTCTATATACCATCAATATGTCATTCTCCCTTTAAATATGTCTAATACAGCATAAGACTGAAGCTTAAAATGCTGAGAATGTACAATGCAAAAAGTCTGTATAAAAAGCATGTATGTACTTGTTTCAATATTTATATAATTTCTATTGTTTTAAATCTCTATTTCTATTTTTATTTTTATTTTTAATTTATTATTATATTAGTCAATCTTTGACTTTGTGGATGTTACACACAATTTCTATAC
Source organism: Bombina bombina (assembly GCF_027579735.1). Classification (NCBI taxonomy): domain Eukaryota; kingdom Metazoa; phylum Chordata; class Amphibia; order Anura; family Bombinatoridae; genus Bombina; species Bombina bombina. Next base: position 85,200,250 of record NC_069505.1, on the reverse strand, counting down.
CATATTGACCAAACCGCATAAAAGAATATATCCAATTTACAATTAACATACATTGAAAATAGTATGGAAATCGTCATCAAGAAATATTGGACCAATGAGAAAAGGGAACTAATACACCCCCCACATGTAATAGGTAGTTGGAGTCCATTCACATGACCGAAATATACCACCAATAGTAAGAGGCATAGAACACACGCCCTAAATCGGACCAATCAGACCACTAGAAAATCGGAACTCATAAGAAAACATTAAACAAAACATACCAAACTATATATATTTAAGACACAAGTTTCTATTCCAAACTTTGAATAAAACAATGCCAATGGATAAGTCTTTTCATACACGATACTAACTAATTATCGTCACCCGAAACCGGAAGTGGGAAACTGCACTTCCGGTAATACGAAAACTAACAAGGGTATAAAAAGACGCAAAAAATTAGCTAAAACCAGTCTTGATAAAGGTCAATGCCTGACCGAAACGCGTCGACTGGTAAGTGATACTCTGATAGGGAGCTATTTTGTAAAACGTCTGCACTATTATTGTTCTTGTTTCTTTGACAGAAAGGATCAATATGGTAGAACACTGAACTGACCGATTGGGTCATCACTTAGGAGTCCTATCTACATCTCACACTTGAAAAAAAACACTGGGAGGAATACCACCACATCTATTTGGGACATACAAGTACATTTCTTCATTTTTTCATTTTTTAATTTTAATTTTTCCAATCTGACATTCTCCATTGTTGTTTGACTGTTCACTTTTCTCAGGACTATTTTGGATTTTTGGATTTTTTGCATTTTATATAATTTATATTTTTATATGGCTTTTTTGGAGTTTGCCATTATGTTCTAACACTCAAATCGCACACTTACACTACACAATTTTAAGGATTGCTGGTTGTGTTTACATCGTTGGTTTACACTGTTCTTTGTTAACCTTTGTTAGCACCATCTTTTCAACTTTATTTTTTTCACACCAATTCATTATTTTTTTCACACCAATTTGTTACAAGAGCACTCACACTCGATCAAACAACATTCAATCTACCCTCCTTAGCACTGTCGACATTATTAGACAGCCACTCATTAAGATACTTAGCTTGTACCATTGCTCACAACAAATCAGATTTCCAAACCATTCGAAGCACTGATCAAATCAAGTTTTGGATACATCTGTTTTTACTTATTGCTTTTATTTATTGTTTTACTTATTGTTAAATCTTGGATCCAGGATATATATATAATTTATATATTATTTATGTACTCTAGACATATTTTAATTGTTTTCTATATTTATTGTAATACATGATATATTTTCACTTAGACCCAGTCTTTGTCCTTTTGGCGCTTTAATAATTTTCTCTTTGAACTAAGGACTTTCGTCAGTCCTCTGCCTTGTTTGTCTGTTTTTCTGGGAAATGCAAGGGTCAGAAAGCTACGGCTATTTCACTTTCCTTTTGGCTAAAGAGTGTTATTTGTTTGACCTATGAGACTGCTGGACAGCAACCTCCTGAGATAATTACAGCTCACTCAATTACAGCTCACTCTACGAGGGCTGTTTTCTTCTTCTTGGTCTTTCAAAAATGAAGCTTTTGTGGAACAGATTTGCAAGGCTGCAACTTGGTCATCTTTGCATACTTTTTCAAAATTCGATAAATTCCATACTTTTGCCTCAGCTGAGGCTTCCTTTGGGAGAAATATTCTTCAAGCAGTGGTCCCTTCTGTTTAGGTTACCTGTTTTGTCCCTCCCTTATCATCCGTGTCCTCTAGCTTGGGGGTATTGATTCCCCACCGTAATTATTGATGATTCGTGGACTCATTGTGTCATTAGAAAGAAAACAAAATGTATGCTTACCTGATAAATTCATTTATTTCTTGACACAGTGAGTCCACGGCCCTGACAGCAGGAGCAAGCTGCACTGAGTGTAATGGCGCGTTCAGGCCGAGCTGTGACTAGACAGCTGGCCAGAAGCGCTGAGTGTAAAAAACAGACCCACTCAGTAGAGCACAGAGAACGGGTCTGGAAAACACTCTTTTTTTATAACAATTCACCGGCAGTATTAGGTTCTATAAATCTAGCACTAATATAATGTTATATAATTCTGCACTATGTGCAAAATTATATAACATTATTTTCTATGTTTACTGGCTCTCTCAATCTCAATTCATAACCTTAGCACTGCTGATGCTGATTGTTGATGGCTATTGTTGTTGGGTTTTTTTTTAACTTGCAGCTGGACAGTTGAATTTTAGCTGTTACCAGAGCACTTACAGGCTAACAGAATTTTGAAGTAAACACTCTTCCTTTTTTACATAGAGATGTTCAGGTGATATTTTCCTGTCATCTTTATACAGTTTTGCTGCATTACATTCAAGTAATTTAGCACATAGATATTCTGTCCTTTTAAGTGTGCATACATTTTTTATTAGAGCCACTAGGTAGTGAATGTGTTTTAAAATGATTTGTATATTGAAGGGCTAATATAGAGAATTTAAAAAAAAGACACATGTAATGGTTAGATATTTTACAACTACTTATTTTCTGCTTAAATAACAAAACGTAATAACAAGAACAATTACAAGACGTACGTCTGGGGTTTGTTGATTTATCTTGTTCAGAGAAGAATTGCCTGGTATTTCGGTGCTGCGCTGTCATTGGGCAGGATCAGACTGATATGCTACAGGATATTTTTTCTCTGTGAAAAGGCATAAGCCCCTATTTAACAACGGTCTGTCGGACCTGATTCAACAGTGCGGATCAGGTCCGACAGACCGCGCTGAATGAGGAGACCAATACGCTCTCCGTATTCAGCATTGCACCAGCAGCTCTTGTGAGCTGATGGTGCAACGCCGTCCCCTTCAGATTCGCGGCCAATCGGTCGCCAGCAGGGGGTTGTCAATCAACCCGATCGTACTCGATCGGGTTGAATTGTGGAGATGTCTGTACGCCTGCTCAGAGCAGGTGGACAGGTTATGGATCAGCGGTCATAACTGGTGTTTCTGGCGAGTCTGCAGGCTCGCCAGAAACACGGGCCCTCAAGCTTCATCCGGAGCATGGGCCCCATAGTGTGCAAAAAGAGACAGAACACTGAGTGGCACTGGCCTTGTGGACAAGCATGGAAGTTTTTATAGCAATTGTTCTACCTCAGTGGTGCGTCTCTCAATTTTTTTGTTTAAATTACAACACGGTACATAGTGCTCAACATAATAAATGTTCTCTTTTGATTTGTAATTGCTAATCTTAAAAGGACATTTTAGAAGGACTTTACTTTTATCATCAAATTTGTTTTTTTTCTCTTGGTATTTTTTGTTGAAAGATGAACCATAGGTAAGTTCATAGTCTAATTTCTAAGCTCTTGAAGACTGCCTCTTACCTCAGTGATTTTTTACATTTTTCACAGTTAGACAGTGCTAGTTCATGTGTGCCATATATAGATAGCATTGTGCTCACTCCTGTGGAATTATTTATGAATCCGCACTGACTGGCTAGAATGCAAGTCTGTCAAAATAATTGAAATAAGGGGGCAGTCTGCAGAGACTTAGATACAAGGTTATCACAGAGGTAAAAAGTGTATTAATATAACAGATTTTGTTATGCAAAACACAGGAATAGGTAATAAAATTAAAAATGTAAATATGATGAGGGCCAAATAACTACAAATTCTTCTTGTACAGGGGAGTAAAAATGGCACAGCAGTGAAAGGGCTAATCTTATGTGATGTCATTAAAGGGACAGTAAACCTTAAAAATAATATTATATAATTCTGCACATAGTGCAGAATTATATAACATTATATTAGCGCAAACTTTATAAAACAAAATTTCCCCTTTCCCCTGACAGAGCAGGAGCGAGCTGCACTTAGTGCTATGGCGCGGTCGGGCCGGGCTGTGACTATACAGCTGGCCCGATGCGCTGTTTGAAAAAAACAGACCCGCTCTCCTTTTATAGCTTAACCTATATTCAACTTTTTTAAAAGCTTATTCTTAGTATTCAAATCTATCAGATAACATTTTTGTATGTTTTTTCACATAATTGTACTTTTTTAAAGTTAAAGGGACACTGAACCCAAATTCTTTCTTTCGTGATTCAGATAGAGCATGCAATTTTAAGCAACCTTCTAATTTACTCCAATTATCATTTTTCTTCATTCTCTTGCTATCTTTATTTTAAAAAGAAGGCATCTAAGCTAAGGAGCCAGCAAGTTTTTGGTTCAGACCATGGACAGTACTTGTTTATTGATACTGTCCAATCAGCGAGGACGATCCAGGTTGTTCACCAAAAATTGTCTGGCATCTAAACTTACATTCTTGCTGTTCAAATAAAGATACCAAGAGAATGAAAAAAATTGTGAATAGGAATAAATTAGAAAGTTGCTTAAAATTGCATGCTCTATCTGAATCATGAAAGAAAAAAAATGGTTTCAGTGTCCCTTTAATGTTTTTTACCTGTTTCAATCTCATTTTGGAGACTTTGGTATATGTTTCCATCTATTTGAATATGTTTTGCAAAAAATGTGTACTTCCTTTTCTATGGCATTCCAGTCCATTAGAAGTCTGGTTATTTGGGTTATTGAAGCAGCCTGAATTTCATATTGAATAAACATTTGAATGAATGAATAATCATCTGTAAGAAACAGTCTTTTCTCAGGCTGTTTACATTGATCCAAGCTGTTGAATTAGATAAATCTAAAAAGTGTTCTTCAGAAATAGTCTACCCTCACATTAAACACAAGAAAAAGTATAAAAAAAAACATAATTCATGTAAGAACTTACCTGATAAATGAATTTGTTTCATAGTGGCAAGAGTCCATGAGCTAGTGACGTATGGGTTATACATTCCTACCTGGAGGGGGCAAAGTTTCCCAAACCTCAAAATGCCTATAAATACAACTCCCACCTCACTCATACTTCAGTTTAATGTATAGCCAAGAAGGAGTAAAAAGCATACAAAAAAGAGGAACTGGAAAAAATAATGTGATTTATAAAAAAAAATGTTGGGACTTAAGTATATCAACTGTGATATCTGAGTATAGTCCCTGCACCACTGGTGCACCATGCAAAGCTGAAGAGGTCTCATATGAAAATGAGCAAAAGGGATCGCGTACAATGCTGCATTCATGAGACCGAAAACTTCCATGCACATAGCCACTGAAGGGAATGATAGAGACTGAAGGTTTAGACACGCTAACACTAACTTCATTTGTCTCTTTTCTGTCAAAGAAAGCTAAAAAGGTGACCTTTGTCTGAGGAATCAAGAAACTCTTTTGTAAATTGATCCTGTAACCATGTCTTTGAAAAAACAACACAAGTGGTTTTGTGTGAGATTCTGCTAAATGAAAAGATTGAGATAGTACCAAGATATCATCCAACTAAGGAAAAACTGCAATAACAACCTTTGAAAAGATCCTCGGAGCTGTCGCTAGACCAAATGGAAGAGCAACAAATTGGTAATGCTTGTCTAGAAAAGAGAATCTTAGAAAACGATAGTGGTCTGGGTGAATCGGAATATGAAGATAAGCGTCCCGTAAGTCTATTGTGGACATGAAATGACCTTGCTGAATAAAAGGCAGAATAGTCCTTCTAGTCACCATCTTGAAATTTGGGACTCTTACAAAACGATATAAAGTTTTCAGGTCCAGAATTGGTCTGAATGAATCCTCCTTCTTTGGGACAATGAACAGATTTGAATAAAAACCCAAACCCTGTTCCTGTAGAGGATCTGCAGCAATCACCCCTGAAAGCTCTGGGTCTGAAACACACTTCAGAAAAGTCTAAACCTTCACAGGGTTTGTTGGAACATGGGAAAGAAAGAATATTCCCATAGGAGGTCTTATTCTGAGACCTATTTGATACCCCTAAAAAACAATATCCTGAATCCACTGATTTTGGACAGAATCTGCCCAATTGTCTTGAAATAATTTTAGTCTGACCCCCACCAGTTAAACTGGGTTGAGGGCTGCACCTTCATGTCTTCAGGATGGACCCGCTCCACGCCGGATGTCTTCGGGTTGGACCCGCTCCTCGCCGGATGGATGAAGATAGAAGTGGCCGCATGGATGAAGACTTTGCCGGATGGATGAAGATGGAAGAGGCCTCCCGGATGAAGACTTCTTGACGGCTGGATGGATCCTTCAAGCGGAACTTCAAGAACTGTAAGTGGATCGTTGGGGGTTAGTGTTAGGTTTATTTAAGGTTTTTTTGGTTGGATTTTATTTTTAGAGTAGGGTCTGGGCAGTAAAAGAGCAAAATGCCCTTTTTAAGGCAATGTCCATACACATGCCCTTTCAGGGTAATGTGGATCTTAGGATTTTTAGATAGGGTTTTTATTTGGGGGGTTGGTTGTGTGGGTGGTGGGTTTTACTGTTGGGGTGTGTATTTTTTTTTAAAGGTAAAAGAGCTTATTTCTTTGGGGCAATGCCACGCAAAAGGCCCTTTTAAGGGCCATTGGTAGTTTATTGTAGGCTAGGGTTTTTTTTTATTTTGGGTGGGCTTTTTTATTTTGATAGGGCGATTAGATTAGGTGTAATTCTAATCTATTTTTGATACTGTGTTTTTTGTTTTGTTATACTTATTTTTTGTAACTTAGTGTTTTTTATTTTTGTAATTTTGTCATTTTTAATTGTAGATTTAAATAATTTGAATAGGGTTAGGGTTTTTTAATATGTAATATAGTTAATTTAATTGGTAGTTTAATGTAATGTTAGTATAATAATTAGAGTAGGTTAATTAATAGTTTAATATAGTTTAAGGTAAGTTTAAATTTATTATAAGATAGGGATGTTGTAATTTTAATGTTAGCTGGTTGTTAGGTTAAGGGGTTAATTGCTTAATTTAGTTTATGGCGATGTGGGGGGCTGGCAGTTTAGGGGTTAATAGGTTTAGTTAGTGGTAGTGATGTGGGAGGCCAGGGGTTTAGGGGTTAATACTTTTATTTAGTTGTGGTGGTGTCCAGGAGCGGCGGGATAGGGGTTAATACTTTTATTTAGTTGCGATGGGGTCCGGGAGCAGCATGATAGGGTTTAATACTTTTATTTAGTTGCAGTGGGGTCTGGGAGCAGTGGGATAGGGGTTAAACATTTTAGTATAGTGGCGGTGTTTAGTGACAGGGTATAAATAAAGTTGGTAAAAAGCCAAATATCAGCGAGATCGATGACTGTTAGTTAACAACAGTCCGCTGCTCATCGCCCTGTACTTGGTGCGCGGCTTTTTGCCAGCTTTTTTTAAAATAAATATGGAGATCGTATTCAGGTCTGTGGCCACGATGTTAGGTGAGCGTATTGGTGCGGTTGAATGCAAGAAAGTTGCCGGCTTGATAAATATCCCTCATAGATTTAATATAAATCTTAATAATATCAAATATAGCATCACAAATGAAATGATTAGCATGTTGAAGTAAAACAACAATGTTAGACAAATCAGGATCCAATCTGCTAAATTGTCCACCCAAAAAGTTGAAGCAGCAGCAACATCAGCTATAGAAATATCAGGTCTAAGAATATAGCCAATATGTAAATATGCCTTCCTAATGTAAGAATCAATCTTCATATCTAAGGGATATTTAAAAGAAGTCTTATCTTCCATAGGAATAGTAGTATGTTTGGCAAGAGTAGAAATAGCACCATCAACTTTAGGGACTGTCTCCCAAAGCTCTAAATTAGACACAGGTAAAGAATACAAGCTTTTAAACCTAGAAGAAGGATTAAAAGAAGTACCAGGCTTAGACCATTCCTTAGTAATCATATTAGAGATAGCATCTGGAATTGGAAAAACTTCAGGGGTAACCTCAGAAGTTTTAAAAACAGAATTAAAACGTTTGCTATTCTTGTTATCAAGAGGACTGGATTCCTCAATACCCAAAGTAAACAATACTTCATTTAACATAGAATGGATATATTCCATCTTAAAAAGAAAGAAAGATTTATCAATTTCAGTCTGAAGTAGGATCCTCTGAGCCAGAGAAGTCCTCATCAGCAGACAATACTTCATTATGCTGTTGGTCAATACAAGCTTCATCAGAATTATGAGCAGTAGGAAGAGACCTTTCACATTTATTTGAAGGTGGAATAGCAGTCATAGCTTTCTCTATGGCTGCAGCAATATAATCTTTTATATCTACAGGAATATCATGTACATTTGACTATGAAGGTTCAACAGTAGATGTATTTGTACTTATAGAAACTTTATCAGCATGAAACAATTTCTCATAACAAGTGCTACATACTTGAGCTGAAGAAGGAAGATCAGCCAATTTACAACATACACACTTAGCTTTGGTAGATTTGTTTTCAGGCAACTTGGTTCCTACAGTAACATCAGAAGCAGGATCAGTTTGAGACATCTTGAAAAATGTTACAAAAAAGAAAAAAAATAACATTGAAACAAAATATCCCATTTTCTTCAAACTAGCTGTTTCAGGAATGGGAAAAAAATGCTTATATGAAAAACAAAAGCAAATATCAAAACCCTCTGTAACAAATGAAAGCAGAGTGCAAAAGAGGGAGAGTTTTTATATAATAAAAATTTTGGCACCAAAAATAACGCCAACAAAGATGAGGCAAATGCTGAGAAAAAATCTTTTGGCGCCAAGGTTAACAGGAAATGACACAATTCCAGTCATAACAGGCGCACCTTCGCGCCAAAAAAATTGCTCCAAAAATGACGCAATAAATAGAAGTATTTTGTGCCAATCGCAAGCCTTATTTGCTTGCTAAAATTTTTTAAAAAACAGACTAAAGTTACAACTAGCTCAGGTAAGTAAAAAATATACTAAATTTCTCCCGAACATAATTTTTCATGTTGAAACTGTTAGACTGCAAAGAGAAATAAACATAGACCTGACTCATGGCAAATATATGCAATATATATTAAAACTTTAAAAATATAAAGTGCCAAACATAACTGAGAGTGTCTTAACAAAAGATATATACTTACCTGAAGACACCCATCCACATATAGCAGACAGCCAAACCAGTACTGAAACATATCAGCAGAGGTAATGGTAGAGGAGTATAATGGGGATCTGTAAAGGGAGATTGCAGATGAATCCCCACGACCAAATTTACAGAGAGCCTTAGAATAGATTTCCCATAGGCGAAAGTATGGCATCATTAGGCAAATGCTCCCTTCACATCCCTCACACACTGTACTTTGAGAGGAACTGGGCTTCAAAATGCTTAGAAGCGCCTTTCACAGAAGAAATAAAGCACGACTTGCTTCACTATCCTCCAACAAAGGCAAAGTTCGTAAAACTGAAGTATGAGTGTTGTGGGAGGTGTATTTATAGGCATTTAGAGGTTTGGGAAACTTTGCCCCCTCCAGGTAGGAATGTATATCCCATACGTAACTAGCTCATGGACTTTTGTCACTTACATGAAAGAAATAAAGGTTTTGTAAACCTTTTCCATGCATTTTACTAAATATATTAATTTTTAAAAGCATCTGAAAACTTTAGTGAACAGTGATTTCTGAGGCATGTATATAAGGCTGATATGTAGTATAAAGTGAAAGTACTTTTAAAGAACAAAAGTCAAGAAAAAACATTAACAATAACATTAAAGGATTACTGTTTTTTACTTTTTTCGTTACTCAATAGTCCCATATTTTGTATAATTATCATCTATTAAAAGCTACTAACCTATATTTTGTATAAAACGAAGCTTACAAACCTTATATTTTAACTAAATATTACCCGGCCATGACGTCACCTTTCCCAGCCCATCGTTTTCGGCATAGTGTGCATATGAAATGATTGACCAATAACATTTCGCTCCTATGCATATCATTACCAGCATAACCCTTCCTAATAAGCCTGCGCGCCAATTCAGCTAAATCACGCATGCGCATTTGTAATTGTAGAAGCCGAAGTTACCCACATCTCTGTTAGTTTTACGCTTGCGCATTGGAGGGAAAATCTATTGAATCGGTTATCCAGACTTTCTACGTATTAGATAACATTGACACGTCTTATATCTAGCTAAATATTGTACGGCTGTTTACAATTAAAAAGAACTAAAGCAGTAACTTTCTTGTTCAGTTTATATGTAAACAAGCTGTCACTAAGCACCCACACTATACTACACTGTTCTACCCCCTATACCGGCGCCCCCGGAGCCCCCCGCAACTAAATAAAGTTACTAACCCCTAAACCGCCACCCCTAGACCCCGCTGCAACTCTTATAAATGTATTAACCCCTACACTGCCGCTCCCGGAGCCCACCGCCACCTACATTATACCTAGTAACCCCTATCCTGCCCCCTATACCGCCGCCACCTATAATAAAGTTATTAACCCCTATCCTGCCGATCCCGGACCCTGTCGCAACTAAATAAATAGTTTAACCCCTAAACCGCCGCTCCCAGACCCTGCCGCAACCTATATTAAACTTATTAACCCCCTAATCTGCCCCCCCTACACCGTCACCAATCAGCCAATCAGATTCAAGTTCAATCCGATTGGCTGATTGGTTCAGCCAATCGGATTGAACTTGAATCTGATTGGCTGATTCAGTCAGTCAATCAGATTTTTCTACCTTAATTCCGATTGGCTGATAGAATCCTATCAGCCAATCGGAATTCGAGTGACGCCATCTTGGATGATGTCACTTAAAGGTACCGTCATTCGTCGTTAGTCGTCGGGAAGAAGAGGATGGATCCGCGTAGGCTCCTCTGAAGATGGCTCCACTCCGCTCAGGATGGATGAAGATTGAAGACGCCGCCTGGATTTAGATTTCTATCGGATGGAAGATTTCTTCAGCGCCGCCTGGATGATGACTTCAGCGCCCCTTGGATGATAACTTCTGCCGCTCCGGATCTCCTCTTCGGTTCCATCGGTGGTCGGCTGGCTGAACACGACTCAAGGTAGGATGATCTTCACGGGGGGGTAGTGTTAGGTTTATTTACGGGGGGTTTGGGTTAGATTAGGGGTATGTGGGTGGTGGGTTTTAATGTTGGGGGGGTTGTATTTTTCTTTTACAGGCTAAAGAGCAGTTTTTTGGGGGGCATGCCCCGCAAAAGGCCCTTTTAAGGGCTGGTAAGGTAAAAGAGCTTTGAACTTTTTTAATGTAGAATAGGGTAGGGCATTTTTTTTTATTTTGGGGGGCTTTGTTATTTTATTAGGGGGCTTAGATTAGGTGTAAGTAGCTTAAAATTGTTTTAATATTTGTTAAATGTTTGTAACTTATTTTTTTATTTTTTGTAACTTAGCTTTTTTAATTTTTTATACTTTAGTTAGTTTATTTAATTGAATTTAATTGTAGTTATTTGTAGGTAATTAATTTAATTAATTTAATGATAGTGTAGTGTTAGGTTTAATTGTAACTTAGATTAGGATTTATTTTACAGGTAATTTTGTATTTCTTTTAGCTAGGTAGTTATTAAATAGTTAATAACTATTTAATAACTATTCTAACTAGCTAAAATAAATACAAAGTTACCTGTAAAATAAATATAAATCCTAAGATAGCTACAATGTAATTATTAATAACATTGTAGCTATCGTAGGGTTTATTTTACAGGTAAGTATTTAGTTTTAAATAGGATTAATTTATTAAAGTATAGTGTAGTGTTAGGTATAATTGTAACTTAGGTTAGGATTTATTTTACAGGTAAATTTCTCTTTATTTTAACTAGGTAGCTATTAAATAGTTAATAACTATTTAATAGCTATTGTACCTAGTTAAAATAAATTGAAAGTTGCCTGTAAAATAAAAATAAGATAGCTACAATATAATTATTATTTACGTATTTAGTTTTAAATAGGATTCATTTAGTTAATAAGAGTTACATTTATTTAGATGTATTTAATTAATATTTAAGTTAGGGGGGTGTTAGGGTTAGTGTTAGACTTAGGTTTAGGGGTTAATCATTTTATTACAGTGGCGGCGGTGTAGGGGGGGGCAGGATAGGGGTTAATAAATTTATTATAGGTGGCGACGGTGTAGGGGGGGCAGATTAGGGGTTAACATATTTATTATAGTGGCGGTGGGCTCCAGGAGCGGCGGTTTAGGGGATAATACATTTATTTAGTTGCGGCGGTGTAGGGGTGTGCAGATTAGGGGTGTTTAGACTCGGGGTACATGTTAGGGTGTTAGGTGTAGACATTTCCCATAGGAATCAATGGGATGTCTGGCAGCAGCGAACCTGAACTTTCGCTATGGTCAGACTCCTATTGATTCCTATGGGATCCGCTGCCTCCAGGGCGGCGGATTGAAAACCAGGTACGCTGGGCCGGAAAAGTGCTGAGCATACCTACTAGTTTTCATTTTAAGTATAGTTTGCTCATTTACTCTAGGGCGATTCTGGAAGCGATAGTAAGCTATGTATTTACGTGATGTGCGCAGCTCACTCGACTGCTGCTGATAGATTCTACTTGCCTTATTCTACTGCAGATGGTGACGTTTCCTGTGATGCTGCGGTAACTCGCACATGCGCATTAGTTCAGAAAAAACGCCATCTTACAACTGCAGTTGTCAGCACGGATTAGTAATCCGTAACGGCTGACATACAAGTAGGTTGGGAAACAATTAATATTTCAAAGTAAATTATTGGCCAAAGGGTACATATTTAATAAATGAAGTACATTAGAAAATAAGAGTTTTAAAACTATACTACGATTTTATTTGCATATCATTTCTGACTACAGTGTCCCTTTAATGTGTGGTTTCAATCAAATAACATCGCAAATACAAATCTGATTTCAGAAAAAACAAATAATTGACTTATTTTTCTTTCAAAAATGCCATTAAGGAAAGAATATTTTTTTAATAACACCGTAAAGGTAGCGAGACCATTTTCTATACCAAACTTCAGCCAAAACCATTCATTCATTTTTTTCTGTAAGTAATTGTAAATGTGCTTACTGCCAAAACAGATCCTTTTTCATTTTTATTTATTTGTTAATTTATTTTTTTCCAACACAAATCAATTTTCAGCCATTACAAGTAATCATATAAATATTTATATGTATACATTTATTAATGTGTTTGTTCTAGTATATGTGTATTGTTATTTTTATTTTAAATTCCATATCTCTTTTTTCCCAAATATTTATTTTTAACTCTTTTGACTATAAAACATTTGATATATCATTTAATGAAACACATCTTCTGATTTCTCCCCACAGTTTTTGTACCTTAAATGGTATTGAATGCAAGTACAAAGTAGAAGGTATGATAAATAAATATAAATATATATATATATATATATATATATATATATATACATTTTATTAAATATTTGATATGTTACTTTTATTATTATAAACTGTACGTTTTTTGGCAGCTTGTAAGTGCAAGTATCAAGGAAAGATTTATAAATACAATGAAGTCATTTACAACACCACAGATAATATTGGAGGCTGTATTATTGCAATATGCAAAGAAAATGGAACCATCTATAGAGAAGTCTACCCATGTCCTACAACATCTGCTCGAACAACCCCATTAGAGTTTACTACTGAGAGTTCTACAGGTAAGACTTGAAATTATTATATTTAATTTAAAGATTTGGATTTTGAATTTGATTCGATAACAATTTTGTTTATTTTTTATCTTCTAAAACACAATTGAGTAATGTAAATTATGTGGACAAAGTGAACAAACAGTTTATTTCTTTATTTATGTATAATTGGCTTCCTTAAAAATGCCTTAAATTTATTTATAAATAAAAACATTTTTATTCAATATCTAATTTGAATTTATCAGATTTCCTCCATATCACTCATTTAATATACGCAGTTGTAGTATTAAAATAAATAAAGCATTATTTCAATTAAAAAAATAATTGTCCTTGGCTTCAACGTTACATTCAAAATGAATGGTTAACATTAAAACTATATTTCTGTGTGTGTTTTGAATAACATTTGAAATAGCAGAATTAACACGAGCGATGTATAAGTTCAAACATTTGAGCAACTAAACAAATGTTAGAATATCAGACTTCAAAGAAACAAACAAACATTTGAAACAATAAAAACATATGGCTAGATTACGAGTTTTGCGTTATGAGTAAAAAAGCAGCGTTAAGGCTCATAATGCTGCTTTTTTACTACCGCTGCTTTTACGAGTCTTGTAGGTACAGCTGTCCTGCACACTTTTTTGCCTTACCGCAAATCAACTTACGCAATTTGCATATAGTATTTTTTCAATGGGACCACAGTGCCGGTATTACAAGTTTTTTTTTTAGGCCAAAAAGTGAGCGGTACAGCCTATCCCACAAGATTCGTAACGCATTCTAAAGTCAGTAGTTATGAGTTTTAGACTACAAAGCCGTAGCATAAAACTCATAGCTAAAGTGCTAAAAAGTACACTAACACCCATAAACTAGCTATTAACCCCTAAACCGAGGTCCTCCCGCATCACACTAAAATAAAATTATGAACCCCAAATCTGCTGCTCCCGACATCGCCGCCACTATACTAAAGTTATTAACCCCTAAACCGCTACACTCCAGCATCGCAAACACTAGTTAAATATTATTAACCCCTAATATGTCCCTAACATCGCCGCCACCTACCTACATTTATTAACCCCTAATCTGCTGCCCCAACGTCGCCGCCACTATATTATATTTATTATCCCCTAAACCTAAGTCTAACCCTAACCCTAACACCCCCAACTTAAATATAATTAAAATAAATCTAATTAAAACCTACAATTAATAACTAAATAATTCCTATTTAAAACTAAATACTTACCTATAAAATAAACCCTAAGCTAACTTCAATATAACTAATAGTTACATTATATCTAGCATAGCTTTTATTTTTATATTATAGGCATGTTTGTATTTATTTTAACTAGGTAGAATAGTTACTAAATAGTAATTAACTATTTACTAACTACCTAGCTAAAAAAAAATACAAATTTACCTGTAAAATAAAACCTAACCTGTCTTACACTAACACCTAACCTTACAGTACAATTAAATAAATTACATAAATTAAATACAATTAAATAAATTAAATACAATTACCTAATTAAAAAAATACTAAATTGCACAAAATAAAAAACAAATTACAATACACCTAATCTAATAGCCCTATCAAAATAAAAAAGCCCCCCCCCCCCAAAAAAAAAACCCTAGCCTAAACTAAACTACCAATAACTCTTAAAAGGGCCTTTTGCGGGGCATTGCCCCAAAGAAATCAGCTCTTTTACCTGAAAGAAAATGCAAACAACCCCCCAAACAGTAGAACCCACAACCCACACAAATAACCCCCCAAATAAAACCCTAACTAAAAACACCTAAGCTCCCCATTGCCCTGAAAAGGGCATTTGTATGGGCATTGCTCTTAAAGGGCCATAATACCCAAATGTTTAAACACTTGAAAGTGATGCAGCATAGCTGTAAAAAGCTGACTAGAAAATATCACCTGAACATCTCTATGTAAAAAATAAAGTTATTTTACCTCAAAAGTTCCTCGGTAGCCACCTCCCATTGTAAAGGATTTTTGAAGCAGCATTTTAGTGTGTCTGTCCTAGGACAGCTGAAAGGATGAGCATCGTGCACTCTCATATAATTTCACCAATCAGGTAAAGGAAACTTACTGTGATCTCATGAGAGTTAAGTCAAATCTCATGAGATCACAGTAAGAGTTCATGACCTCAGCACTGCTGAAACTGATTGGCTGCTGTTCATTTCTTCATTTTTTTTATTTTTACCTGCAGCTGGGAGCAGGTGAAGTATAACTTTTTACACAGAACTAACTCTGCTGAGTTGAGGAGATTGTGAGGTAAAATATCTTCCTTTTTTACATAGAGATGCACAGGTGATATTTTCCTGTCAGCTTTTTACAGTTATACTGCATCAGTTTCAAGTGATTTAGCATATGAGTATTATGTCCCTTTAAAAGGGCATTTAGCTCTATTGCAGCCCAAAGCCCTAACCTAAAAATAAAACCCACTCAATAAACCCTTAAAAAAACACTAACCCACTGAAGATCCACTTACAATTTTAAAGATCCGACATCCATCCTCAACGAAGCCGGGAGAAGTCCTCATCAAAGCGGCAAGATGTCCTCAACGAAGCAGGGATAAGTCTTCATCCAAGCCAGGAGAAGTGGTCCTCCAGATGGGCAGAAGTCTTCATCCAGACGGCATCTTCTATCTTCAGCCATCTGGCGCGGAGTGGGTCCATCTTTAAGACATCCGGCACAGAGCATCCTCTTCGAACAAAGTCTTCTTCCCAAATGAAGGTTCCTTTAAATGACGTCATCCAAGATGGCGTGCCTTAGATTCCGATTGGCTGATAGAATTCTGATCCAATCAGCCAATAGGATTGAGCTTGCATTCTATTGGCTGTTTCAATCAGACAATAGAATACGAGCTCATTCCTATTGGCTGATTGGATCAGCCAATAGAATTGAAGTTCAATCCTATTGGCTGATTGCATCAGCCAATAGGATTTTTTCAGCCTTAATTCCGATTGGCTGATAGAATTCTATCAGCCAAAAGGAATCTAAGGGACGACATCTTGGATGACGTCATTTAAAGGAACCTTCATTCGGGAAGAAGACTTCATTCGAAGAGGAAGCTCCACGCCAGATGTCTTGAAGATGGACCGGCTCCGCGCTGGATGGATGAAGATAGAAGATGCCATCTGGATGAAGACTTCTGCCCGTCTGGAGAACCACTTATCCTGGCTTGAATGAAGACTTCTCCCGGCTTCGTTGACGACTTCTTTCAGCTTCAATGAGGACTTCTCCTGGCTTCGTTGAGGATGGGTGTCGGATCTTCAAAACTGTAAGTGGATCTTCAGGGGGTTAGTGTTAGGTTTTTTTAAGGGTTTATTGGGTAGGCTTTATTTTTAGGTTAGGGCTTTGGGCTTTAATAGAGCTAAATGCCCTTTTAAGGGCAATGCCCATACAAATGCCCCTTTCAGGGCAATTGGGAACTTAGGTTTTTTAGTTAGGGTTTTATTTCAGGGTTGGTTGTGTGGGTGGTGGATTTCACTGTTGGGGGGGTTGTTTGCATTTTTTTCAGGTAAGAGAGCTGATTTTTTGGGGCAATGCCCCGCAAAAGGCCCTTTTAAGGGCTATTGGTAGTTTAGTTTAGGCTATTGTTTTTTATTGGGGGGGAGGGCTTTTTTATTTTGATAGGGCTATTAGATTAGATGTAATCAGTTTAAATATCTTGTAATTTGTTTTTTGTGTATTTTAGTGTTTTTTTATATAGTTTAGGTAATTGTATTTAATTTATTTAATTGTATTTATTTTATGTAATTTATTTAATTGTACTGTAAGGTTAGGTGTTAGTGTAAGACAGGTTAGGTTTTATTTTACAGGTACATTTGTATTTATTTTAGCTAGGTGGCTAGTAAATAGTTCATAACTATTTAGTAACTATTCTACCTAGTTAAAATAAATACAAACTTGCCTGTAAAATAAAAATAAACCCTAAGCTAGATACAATGTAACTATTAGTTATATTGTAGCTAGCTTAGGGTTTATTTTATAGGTAATTATTTAGTTTTAAATAGGAATTATTTAGTTATTAATTGTAGGTTTTAATTAGATTTATTTAAATTATATCTAAGTTAAGGGGTGTTAGGGTTAGGGTTAGACTTAGGTTTAGGGGTTAATAAATATAATATAGTGGTCGCGACATTGGGGACAGCAGATTAGGGGTTAATAATTGTAGGTAGGTTTCAGCGATGTTAGGGGCGGCAGATTAGGGGTTAATAATATTTAACTAATGTTTGCGATGCGGGAGTGCGGCAGTTTAGGGGTTAATATGTTTATTATAGTGGAGGCGACGTTGGGGGAGGGATATTAGGGGTTACTAAATATAATGTAGATGTCGGTGATGTTGGGGGCAGCAGATTAGGGGTTAATAAGTATAATGTAGGTTTTGGCGATGTTCAGAGCAGCAGATTAGGGGTTAATAAGCATAATGTAAATATAATGTAGGTGTTGGCGATGTCAGGGGCGGCATATTAGGGGTTAATAAATGTAAGATTAGGGGTGTTTAGACTCGGGTTTCATGTTAGGGTGTTGGGTATAAACATGAATGTAGTTTCCCCATAGGAATCAATGAGGCTGCGTTACTGAGCTTTATGCTGCTTTTTTGCAGGTGTTAGGCTTTTTTTCAGCTGGCTCTCCCCATTGATGTCTATGGGGAAATTGTGCACGAGCACGTAAAACGAGTTTACCACTGACTTAAGCAGCGCTGGTATTTGAGTGCGGTATGGAGCACAATTTTGCTCTACGCTCTCTTCTTGTCTTTTAACGCCGGGTTTTGAAAAACCTGTAATAACAGCGCTGTAGGAAAGTGAGGGGTGACAATAACGTGCAAGTTAGTACCGCACCCCTCATAACGCAAAACTCGTAATCTGGCCGTTAGATTGGTGTTTATAAAGATATTCAACCGTGTAATTTAATTTATTCCTGATGTTATATTTCCTTTAAAAAAATCTCCATAATAAGTCACAATGCCTGCTAAAATGTATTGCAAAAATATTGATTACACAATGAATTGGTTGTTAACACTGGTAGAAATGTTTGACAAAACATGCAGAACCTATAATTCTAGTCTCAAAATAATACATTTAAATTTCTCAAAAAAATGTCTACATTATATTCCAAAATAAACCAAATATCACATTGTTCAATAAGGAATTGTTTATTTAAATATTTTAAATGATGGTACAAGATTAGATTTACAATTTTTTTTTAATTATATTTCCACCAACAAGAATATTAATATTTATAAAATCTGTAAATTTAGTATAATTTTTATTAGAGAAAAGAAAAACCTATATGCTCTGGTTGAAAAAGATCTGAATATTACAGATTATGTTGATCTAATAGTAAATCGGTCTCCAAAATTTCAGAATTTTGGACATGACTAAAAGCAAATCAGCGTATTTGCACTGCACATTTTACACTTCATACAACAAATCCAAACAGTATTACTCCCCCATTTAGAAATCCTTTCAGTAGTTAAATATGACACCAACAATTATTTTTTTGTTGTTGTTCTCTCATAAATGCTGACAGATAACTTCCTCAATTCATTTTAAGTTATGCAAAATTACTTGTTCATCAATATTAGCAAATTTTAAGTTTCTCCATTTTTTTTAACAAGATTATCTAAATAGCTTTTGTAGTCCACATTATTAATCAGTTTTAAAAGTAATGACATTTAAATCTATTATTCTAAAATAAATTAATAACCTGTAAAAATAGAGTCCCATATAGTGATGTTGCGAATAGTTCGCCGGCGAATAGTTCCCGGTGAACATAGCATGTCCGCGTTCGCCTCGGCGGGCGTACATATGTGATGTTCGATCCGCCCCCTATTCGTCATCATTGAGTAAACTTTGACCCTGTCCTCACAGTCAGAAGACACATTACAGCCAATCAGAAGCAGACCCTCCCTCCCAGACCCTCCCACCTCCTGGACAGCATCCATTTTAGATTCATTTGGAATCTGCATTCTTAGTGAGAGGAGGGACAGTGTAGCTGCTGCTGATTTAATAGGGAATCAATAGCTAGGCTAGTGTATTCAGTGTCCACTACAGTCCTGAAGGACTCATCTAATCTCTGCTGTAAGGACAGCACCCCAAAAAGCCCTTTTTAGGGCTAGAACATCAGTCTGCTTTTTTTTTTTTTTTTCCTGCGTAATCTAATTGCAGTTGCCTGCCTGCCAGCGTGTGTGTCAGGCTGACAGCGTATACTGTACCCACTTGCCCAGTGCCACCACTCATATCTGGTGTAACAGTAGAGTACATTTAAAAAAAACAACACTTTTTTGACTGTGAAATAATAGCAGACAGCTGCCAGTACCCAAGATGGCCGCCAATAAGGCAGATGGGGAGGGTTAGATAGCTGTTTTTGGGGGGTATCAGGGAGGTTGGGGGCTAAGGGGGGAAACTACACCACAGCATATGTAAATATGCTAAAAAAAATAAAAAAAATTAAAAACCTTGAACGGCCATTGCCTACAGTATCCAGACGAGAGAAGCGGAGCCTACCTGAAAAGAGCCCACACAGACCTGTTCCTGCTTCGTGAGGCGTCTTGAACATCGGCGGAGGGATAGGTAATCCTACGGCCCCCGTCCCTCCTATCGCAAACACTCTCGCAGTGCGCTGGTGAACAAGGTACCGGGCAATCAAGACAGGACCCCAGACTCGGATTCAGGTAACACTGACCTGGTTCAGTCCCTGATCGTAGCCGTAGTGCTGGGGAGAAAATAAGCCGCGATCCACACTGTGTTGGGGGTAAATACTGGGCCCATAACTACAGCCTTGTCAGGACATCTAAAGCCCCGGGAACTCCAGGGGAGCCTTGGACACTCAGCAGAAGCGTGAGTAGAAATGGTACAGTGTGAGAGTGGTGGGAGAAAGGATTAAGCCCGGCAGGTCCCCTGATACAGATAATATTGAAGAGGCTATTGTTGGTCAGTATTCATGTATGTGTATGCAGAAGCACACTTTGCCTCAATATATTTCAAACATTTTGCCCAATACAAATATTTCAACAGGCACTCAGAGAGTAAATGCTGGAAGGACTGTGCTGAAAGAAGAGCTCTGTATGTTATGTTTTTTGGTCTCACAGTATATTGTCAGATTATGACCTGTATGGATATCACTATATCATATCTTGTTGGTGAGCAAATTAACTGGGCCTAACGTAAAGAATGTGTTCTATACCTAGAATAGCCGCTTAAATTGTGGAGGCCTCTATATAACAAGAGCCAGTGGCTACAACGTTGCAAGTGAGAAAAGTGTGTTATCCAAAAGTTACAGACTGTTTCATATTAAGAGCCGTATGGGAAGTAAAAATCCAGATTTCTAAATTACTATAGAGGCACTTCTATAGATTAGGCTTGCTGGCAGTAAGCTTAATAAACCCACTTGCGAAGTTTAAGGAAGGATTCCTGTCTCTTTCTAAAGGGTCGGTTACTATGTTAAGAAGAATGTATTGAAGAAAGCCACAGGTGTATTCTATCTCGTATAAGCTTGGATTAAAGGGAAGAACAAGGCCTCAAGGACTTTTTTTTTTTTCTTTTCTGTTGTTCAGTAACTGTAAGACATACATGCATAATAGAATCTGGATATATACATGTGAAAGAGTATATACGCCACTCATTTTGTTCTTTAAAATTAGCTAGACCTATATAGTAGACAGTTACATTGTTGGAGTGAACATTTTTTTAGCGGTATCTGACTCCAAAGATATATTATCACGGTGTGTATTAACAGGGAATAACTCTATCAGTTGAGGGCCGTAAACTTGGTCTTTACTTAGGTTATACGTCCACAACTAAACATTAGTTCAAATTGTTGAGGTCAGAAATCTGTATAAATATTGATGTGCATTGTTATTCTCTATCTCACAGTTAGGGTGATAGCTACTGTCTCTTTAATTAAGGATATTGCAAGCGGTCACTAGAAACGTATATATTACACTACTCAAGAGATCTGAACACAAGGAGAAGGGAGAAGAAAAGAAAAAAAAATTTTTTTTTCAACATAATCCTGATCTAGGTAGGGATAAAGTAACTGCAGCCCCTAAGCTTAGAACTAGAAGTGGCATTGAACATTAAGACAATATATTTAGTAGTTAAATGCAGATTCCCCATTCCTGATTTTTTTTTTTTTTGTTAAAGATCTTTCTGAATAGACTGATTCTAAAATAGCTAAAAACTGCAAGGGGCACTTCGTGAACTTCTATTTTTTTTTTAAAAAAAAACAGCTTTATTGAACAGCATTGTAGGTGTCATATCACTTTTTTTTTTTTTTTTTTTTTTTCCCCACCTCACATTTTTTCACCTTTTCTTATTTTTTCAACTTTTATAGACATTATCACACACCCCGACTTTTTTCCTTTTTGTTTTTCTTTTTATTTAGCACTCTGTCAGCTGGCCCGCGAGGCTGACAGTGAGTAGGACACACAGACACATTCCAGTGATTTTTCATTATCACCTGTAGATAAATTCACATTGCACTGCGGTGAATGGAAAGATACATCTCCCACCAGAAGGGTTCTTCACCTATAATGCCGCCCAAACCAAAAGACAAGAGAAGTAATATTAAACACACAGAGATGCCCCAGGATATATCCCAAGAAGTAGGGACGGTAAATTTTTCTTGTAATGATATGTCAGAATTTGCAGCTGAGATGGCCAAAATAATGGCCCCCCATCTAGAAGCAGTTAAGCAGGAAATTAAAGTTGAAAAACGAATCTTACAGAAGAGATTAGACAATTCACTGCTAGACTTTAAGAGGTGGAGACAAGGGTGTCGGATTTGGAGGATAGAGTAAACTCTATTTCCCCTACAGTAATTACTCTGGATAAGACCATTGCGCAATTATAGAGCCGTGTAGAAGACCTAGAGGATAGGTCGAGGCGAAATAATTTGAGAGTGATTGGCTTACCTGAATCACCTGAATATCAAGACCTATTACAATTTGTCTCGGTCACTCTCCCTCAGGCACTCTTGCTTCCTCCTCCTCCTACACCGTTCCTGATTGAGAGAGCCCACAGAATTGGGCCTCTCAGAGAAAATAGTACAATCTCCAAACCAAGGCCCATTATTTTTAAGTTTGTCAATTATCAGGACAAGATATTATTTTTGACCCATTATAGAAAACTTAATGGGTTAAATATTAATTCTCATAGAATCTGGTTATTCCAAGACTTCTCTGCCGAAACCAGGGCTAAGAGAAAGGAAATGGCCCCTTTTTTTGATAAATTTTTGAAAGCTGAATGTAATGTTAGATTGGTATACCCGGCCAAACTTATAATTAATAAGGCAGGAACCTCCTATGTAATGAATAATAGTGAGGAAGCTTTGTCTCTATGCAAAAAGATGGATATTCAGTGATCATGTATTATAAGTAACAGGATCATTATTAGTATGTTAATCAATAATGTATAGAATGGTGTTTATTGTTTATGTTTTAACTGCAAGTTTTTTACACCCCTTTTTTTTTTTTTTTCTCTCCCCTTCTCCTCATCCGCCTCTCTCCCTCCCGTGATTGCCATCTTTACACTGGTGCACCTTTGTGCTTTTATAATTGTTATATGCAGAATGGGGCAACTAATTAAATCTTTCCTTCGGGGTCTATGCTAGATTTGTTATATGTAGAATGGGACGACTATTAAATCTTTCCTTCGGGGTCTATGCTAGATACTTTTAAGTTAGTATCTTGGAATGTAGGGGGCATAAACTCCCCAATAAAGAGGAAAATGATAATCAAACATTTGGCTAAACTTAAACCGAATATAGCTTTTCTCCAAGAGACACACCTAAAGGAAGCAGAATCGTTGAAGCTTCAGACTAATTGGGTAGGAGAGGTTATCGCGGCCCCATTTAAATCATGTAAAAGAGGCGTTGCCATCCTTTTTAATAAAAATTTAGAATACAAAACAGAATCTATTATAAAAGACCAGGAGGGGCGATTTTTAATTGTAGAAGTCATTATTGATAAAATTCGGTATGTATTTTGTAATATTTACGGGCCGAACAAAGTAGATAAAGCATTTTGGGATAAGATGTTATTACAGCTACATAAATTTATAGGGCAACAGCTGATAGTTGCGGGAGATTTTAATCTTGTGGCAGATCCTATTCTAGATAGAGATAATAAAACACATATCTTTCCACGGGACAGGAAGACTCGTATACTTCAGAAATTTTGCTCTCAATTGGGGCTAATAGATATCTGGCGTGTGCAAAACCCAGACTTAAGATCCTTTACATGTTTATCCAAAGGATACCATTCTTTATCAAGGATAGATTTTTTCTGGTTTCAAATAATATGATAGGTTTAGATTGGAAAGCAGACATCAGAGATATAACAATCTCAGACCATGCAGTAATCACATTATTACTTAACGCACCGCTCAGGCGAATAGCCACCAATCAAACCATTTTTCCCTAAATATCTAGTGAATGACAGTAAATTTCAGAATTGGTTGATTAATCAATGGCAAGAATATGAGTCCTTCAATAGAGCTTATAAAGAGAAACCGGAGGTATATTGGGAAGCGGCTAAAGCCTTAATTAGAGGCAAGATTAAGGCATATCTATGCATGCGTAATAAGAAGGCGAAACAATTAGAGACACAAGCGAATAATCGGGTAAAAAATGCGTTTGCGGCTTACTTATGTCAGCATTCTAATGAGAAATGGCGCAAGTATATAGATGCCAAATCAGCGCAAGATATTCTTAACCATCAAAAAACAGCTTTAGAATTGCAAAGACAAAAGGCCCTATATGGTGGTTTCGCCGGGAGATCTGCCAAATTCTTGGCTAAGCTAACTAAAGCAACCAATCGTAACGTAGTGACAGCTATTAGAACTAAGACAGACAGATTCACAAGTAACTCAGATATCATTAAAACCTTCCATCAATACTTTAGTGAATTATATAAAGCTGAGGTAAATGATATAGGAAGACAGAAGCAATTCTGGGATAAGATTAAGACCCCAAAGATCCCGCTGGAGATTCTTGCAGAAATTAACAAACCAATCAATGAACAAGAGATCCATACTGCAATTAAAGTAGCAAAAACAAATAAGGCAGCAGGCCCGGACTGTCTCCCTACTGAATTTTATAGGATACTACAGACACAAGTTGCCCCAACTCTTATGAAACTATTTAACTATTATTTTATTGTAAATAACAAATGTTCACCATATTTTGCGGCCGCGGTAATTTCTTTAATTCCAAAAAAAAATAAAGACTTGGAGATTCCAGCATCGTATAGACCGATATCTGTCTTAAACTCGGACTATAAACTTCTGACTTCAATTTTAGCTGAAAGATTAAAACCCCATTTAGGCATAATAATTCATGAAAATCAGGCTGGTTTTATGACAGGGAGAAACCCCACAAAAAATGTACGTAAGGTTATGACATTACTCGATTTCTTTTGGAATAAATTCAGATCGTCAAGACAGAAAGGTATACCGGACTTAGCGCTATTAACGGTCGACGCGGAGAAAGCGTTCGACCGCATCTCCTGGAAACATCTATTTTTTTCATTAGAACAATTTGGTTTGTCTGGTCATATATTGGAGTTCACGCAAGTAATATATAGCTCTCCAATCTCATCTTTATTAATCAACGGCGAGATTTCCCAACGTCTATTATTACAGCGGGGCACCCGACAAAACCTTCTATTGAACAAAGGGAACATATTGTAGCAAAATGGACTAAATTTTTGCCTGAAGTAAATGATCAAATTATAATAAATACATTTAAAATTATGGATAAAAGCTGGGTTTTGACATCGTGGAGAGAATCGCAGGTCAAGATAGCTTTTATGTCCTATGTAACTCCTGCCAGACTGTCCAGTTGGTATAAGGTATTGAGTCCATGTCCTAAATGCTCTGTTGCCCAAGCAGATCTTATGCATTGTTTTTGGGCCTGCCCAAAAATCACCCAATTTTGGCTGAAAGTAGCATATTGGATTCGATCATCTCTTAATTTAGATTATTATATACAAGCGATAGATGCATTTTTTTTGGTGCAGTCCCAAGTAATCCTTAAGAACGTTAAGTTAATTAACATGGTAATATTGTTGGGGCGTACTATGATATTGAAAGCTTGGAAATCTAAAAGTGTCCCGAATCTGAATGAACTTAAGAATGTTCTGACAATGCAACTTACACATGATCAGATAAATGTACAAAATCCGACAGACAGACGGGTAGCTGAGTTTTTCAAACAATGGGAAGGATTTATTTTAACATTCCCACTAGAGACACAAATTTTGTTGGTTAAACCACTTAGGGATACTGTATACGTACAATTGCAAATATTGGCCGGCAATTTCCCTAGTGCATGGGGTATTGACTCTGGAGTCGTGATGGGGAGAGGGAGGGCGGTGGGGGCTGGTACGGAGTGATTCCTTTTTTTTTTTTTTTTTTTCTCCCCCCCTCCCTTCTTTTTATGCATAGTTAAAGATCCTATCTTGACAAAGGATCCTATAGGATTTAGGATTCGTTTAGGAGAGCTAGGTAATAGAAACTAATCAATATGTATTCAGATGTGGCAGATGTCTTGTTTTGTGTCATAGTGTGTTAGCCAAATTTATACGGTTTTGTTAGATATATGGAAGATAGACACAATTATAAGGAAGAATATGGCTTTCTGTCAATATACAAGAAATGTTTATATTACTATGTTTTTTTTTTGTATTTTGTTTGTTTTTTTTCTTTTTTTTTTTGGTTCCTTTGTATAAAATATGGCTATGACATGAAAACTCAATAAAAATTATATAAAAAAAAATAAAAATTAAAAACCTTTTATTTTAGTACTGGTAGACTTTCTGCCAGTACTTAAGATGGCGGAGACAATTGTGGGGTGGGGGAGCAAAGGGAGCTGTTTGGGAGGGGTCAGGGGGTCTGATGTGTCAGGTGGGAGGCTGATCTCTACACTAAAGCTAAAATTAACCCTGCAAGCTCCCTACAAACTACCTAATTAACCCCTTCACTGCTAGCCATAATACACATGTGATGCGCAGCAGCATTTAGCAGCCTTCTAATTACCAGAAAGCAATGCCATAGTCATATATGTCTGCTATTTCTGAACAAAGGGGATCCCAGAGAAGCATTTACAACCATGTGTGCCATAATTGCACAAGCTGTTTGTAAATAATTTCAGTGAAAAACCTAAAATTGCGAAAAATTTAAGTTTTTTTAAATTTGATCGCATTTGGCGGTGAAATGGTGGCATGAAATATACCAAAATGGGCCTAGATCAATACTTTGGGTTGTCTACTACACTATACTTAAGCTAAAATTAACTCTACAAGCTGCCTACATGCTCCCTAATTAGCCCCTTCACTGCTGGGCATAAAACACGTGTGGTGCGCAGTGGCATTTAGCAGCCTTCTAATTACCAAAAAGCAACGCCAAAGTCATATAAGTCTGCTATTTCTGAACAAAGGGGATCCCAGAGAAGCATTTACAACCATTTATGCCATAATTGCATAAGTTGTTTGTAAATAATTTCTGTGAGAAACCTAAAGTTTGTGAAAAAGTGTACATTTTTTATTTGATCCCATTTGGCATGAAATATACCAAAATGGGCCTAGATCAATATTTTGGGTTGTCTACTACACTACACTTAAGCTAAAATTAACTCTACAAGCTCCCTACATGCTCCCTAATTAACCCCTTCACTGCTGGGCATAAAACATGTGTGGTGCGCAGTGGCATTTAACAGCCTTCTAATTACCAAAAAGCAACGCCAAAGCCATATAAGTCTGCTATAATGGCATGTCTGGCACACTGTGTTGGGGCAAGGGTCCATATGACCAATGATACCTGGTCTGCAAAGCATGGTCAGGGCAGGTATATCACCTACACTGCGCACTGTGAAGCGGGCGTAACCCTTACACTACCTGATCAATACATCATACCTGATGTTTTAAAGCACGTTATTCTAAACAATTTAGGAATGTTAGGTGATTTATGCCCTTTATGGATTAAAACCAGACTCTGCATCAACTATGTAATTTTCCATGGGAGTTTTGCCATGGATCCCCCTCCGGCATACCACAGTCCAGGTGTTAGTCCCCTTGAAACAACTTTTCCATCACTATTGTGGCCAGAAAGAGTCCCTGTGGGTTTTAAAATTCGCCTGCCTATTGAAGTCTATAGCGGTTCGCCCGGTTCGCCAACATTTTCAGAAGTTTGCGTTCGCCGTTCGCGAACCCAAATTTTTATGTTCGCGACATCACTAAATTGGTCGCGATATTGCTTATCGCGTCCCGTGCTGACAATAGAGCACCACTTGTAATCTAGCCCTAAATTTCTTAAAAGCTACTACCAAGTCTGGCATAATCTAAACTAGAAATAAAATATTTTCATATTTCCTGTTTTTTTTTTTTGTTTTTTTTTTAACTATATCACCTGCATCTTTAAAATAAAATAACTATACTTTTAGTGAGTTAGTATTGAAATCTGAAAGTAAGCTATTCATTTAAATATAATAAATATTGGTTGATTGTGTTTTTGGAACACAGAACTAATTGTTATTGGAACACAGAACTGACTGTTGTTATTATAAATCAGAACTGACTATTATTAGAACACAGAACTGACTTTTATTGGAACACAGAACTGACTGTGATAGAAAATCAGAACTGACTGTGGTTATTGGAATTCAGAACTGACTATTATTAGAACACAGAACTGACTTTTATTGGATCATAGAACTGACTGTGATTGGAACACAGAACTGACTGTGATTGGAACACAGAACTGACTGTGATTGGAACACAGAACTGACTGTGATTAGAACGCAGAACTGACTGTGATTGGAACACAGAACTAATTGTTATTGGAAATTAGAAGTGACCATTATTATAACACAGAACTGACTATTATTGGACCACAGAACTGATTGTATTGTTGTTTTCTTTGTACAGTTACAACAACCTCTCCAGCAACGGCCTCAACCAAGACCTCTTTTTCCACTTCACAGTTAACAACAACTCAATGCTATTGTTATTTCAATAACTCGGTTTTCTTACCAGGTAAGCCACTGTTTTGCCTTTAAAATAATGGAATTGGAAATCTATGTAACTTTTTCTGATTTATATATCTGATATGCTCTTTGTTGTAAGGTGTGGTCTATTTATATAAAATTAAGTGGATTCAAGCCAACCACTTAAAATCTGTAATTAAAGGGACAGTAAACAACTTGCAATTAGAAGAAATTTATCAGGGTAACCCTTGAGGGTGCATTCCAAGTTCTGAAAATTAGAAACTGCTCAATTTTCAGAAATAAATTACATGCTATGGGGGCAAAATAAATAATGGAAATATATTGCCAAGCTGTATTATTACACATAACCAAAAATTTTATATAAAAAAATCTATTTGCTGTCCTTTTAAGTCTAGGTATGACAAGAGTACACCATCAATATTTGTTTTATCAATATTTTGACAAAACAAAAATATGGAGGTCCTTTTAACTTCTTACTGTCTGCCTTTAAAGGAAAGTTCTATCCAAAATTCAAATGCACAACAATGCATTTCACTTTTGAAAAAAAGCAACCTAAAACCCATTTGTTTAAATCAGCAGAAATCATAATATTGTGTTGATGCTGAATTGAAAAGTAGCCATTTCACATCATACTACAAAAACATTGCCCCTGATAGATTGTATTGTGGCCATATTTGCTGTAATAAATCAACATCTAATTATCATATTTTTGTTCAGTACGAATTGCATAGATCAAGTTGTCATTTGAGTTACATTTTTTTTATGTATATGATAATGGTAACCACATTTTACAAACAAAATGATTCTCCTTGAAAATACTGAGCTTAAGCAGTGAAATGCACATTGGAGATTCATTGGAGGTTAGTAACCAATAAGGGTAAAGATTATTTGGCAGCATCGGCATCACTCTCTGAGCTAACCTTTATGCATTGTTTATGTTTAACTTAGTTTCTGCATGACAATTGGTGTATTCCCTGAGTGACCATGCTGCCAATTAGTTTATGTGGGTTTTAATTGTGTAATAAAGTGAATCGTTTTACAAGATTTCCATTTGGCCATCTATTACAAAACTCTTATCCAGAGCAGTTGGAGACTATGGAAGTCTCTGTTTTCATTTTTTTTTAGATATCTTCAGAAAGTGTATCAGAAGCTCTGCAGATTCATTGGAAATTGGAGCTTCTTTGTTGTTGTAACTTTTATATATATTTTACACAAATTCTATGCAGATTAGTGGTGTATTTGATTCATATATTAGAAGCATTAGCATTTAAAAAAAACGCTGAAATCAGCCATGTTGTTCTGCAGAGGCCTAGATGAGATCAAGGCTGTTGAAAGTCCAAATCTATGGAAAAAGCTAATTAAAAAGAGTTGAACATAGCGTTGTCTATTTCTTACAATGCAAAGTGTTGGTAAATTAGAATGTAAAGTCACCGGAAACCACCCAATGTCTTGTTTTTTGTAATAATTGTGAAAAAGCCATTGCTGATAATTTAGCTGGATTGGAATAGACCCAGTGTCTGGACATCGTCATAAATACAGCATAATTGCTAATCCAATATTATTGTCACTTTTTGATACAAATAAAACAAAATGCAAAATTCTGGGTCACTAGTCTTAAAATGACTTGATATAAAGAATAAGAGCATGTCATTTTTCAACTTTTATGGCTTTTAAAGTTCATACCTTTTTCTGAACATAAACAGGCTTAAACCTGAATCACAAAAGAAAATTTGGCATGACAAAGAGATTTCATGTCATCTTTTGATGCAGGACAGCCGAAATTAGCAATCCTATGAGTGCCATATGTATCTGTTTCTAGAAAATTAGAATACTGGACTTAGGAAATGTGTGGATGTTTCTCGGTATATTATGGAGGTTATATCCTGTAGCATATTAGTCCTGAGTTAGTAATGCAGTTTAGTTTAACAAAGTACTGTAGAATTTGCTGTGCTGGAGACATATATTATTGTATTTAGTACCTTATTAGCGCTATTAGGTGTAATATTGCAGCAATTCAATTTGTTTTTAAGTAAGTTAGTTTTACACGTTCATTATTAGTTGTAGTGTAAGGTGTTCACTTAAGGTTGTTTGTTGTTGGTATGCTAAGATACTGGCACTGTCTGATGATGCGTGCTAAGTGTTGTGCAACACCTGCACTAGGTGATTAAGTGAAGGGGTATTTAAGGCTGTGTATAGCATTGATTCTAGACTTGTGCATGGCGGAAAATTTTGGTTCGGTACGGTTTGATTTGGATGTTTTCAAATTTTCGGTTCGGATCGATTCGAATTCAGAAATAAGCAAATGCTATTGTTTCGGATTCATTCGGATTCGAATAAATTTGGCTGGATTCGGTTTGGTTCGATTCGGAAATTCAGAATTTTGGTATGTGTTAGGTGTGATGTGCTGTGTATTAGACTAGTATTATTGTA
The DNA here is from genome assembly GCF_027579735.1 of Bombina bombina. Lineage (NCBI taxonomy): Eukaryota > Metazoa > Chordata > Amphibia > Anura > Bombinatoridae > Bombina > Bombina bombina. Next base: position 85,169,347 of record NC_069505.1, on the reverse strand, counting down.
CTGTATATTAGGTGTAACCCATAGCAGAGTGATATAACCAAATATACTGTACAATACTAGTATAATCCATGGCCATCCGAATCTATCGAATAAATCCAAACTACTTCGGATTTTATTTAGTAGATTCGGTACTACCCGTTAATTCGGAAATTCAAATCTTTCCAATATCTCCGAATTGTAACAAATTCGTACCGAATTTCGATTTGTTCCGAATTGAAATGCACTGTCTAATTGATTCTTGTTGTCAGTTGAAAAACGGAGGTAAAACTCTGAAACATAAGGAGTATTAGGCCATGCTATAAAGACTATATATATATATACTATATATATATATATATATATATATATATATATATTGAATACGTGATTTTTATTTATCATTCATCACCCTCAAAGTACCCTATCTTGGTATATCTCCATAAGAAATGGTTATAGTTGTATCATAGTATCATAAGTTTGGAGCATAGAGTAACTACATACTTTTCACATTTTTCATGCAATGCTACTATTGATATTATAATGTTGCATTTAATTTTTCCCATGAACCTTAACACTTAGATGTTTTTTTTTATTGCAGGTGATCTGATATACAATGTATCAGATGGATCTGGTTGCTATTTTTATGCAATTTGTGGTAATAACTGTTTGACAGAGAGGTATGCAGAGCCTTGCCCTACCCCTGTAACACCAACATCTACCCCTCAGCCTACAACTCCACCTCCATCTTCATTCTCTTCATCTGCATCTACATTTAGTACATTATCCCCAACTACTAAGCTTGAAGATTGTGGTACAAGAAAGGTAACTATGACCTAACTAAATTGTAATTGATTATAATGTACAACCAAAGAGCAAGGGGACAAACTGACTTGTCTTGATGTTTTTTAAAGCAATACAAACTTACAAAACAAAACAAATAATAAGCAGTATAGTTTTTTTTTGTATAGTAGCCACATATTCAGCTACTTTTTAGTGACAGCCCACCACTTTAATTTAATAAAATAGCTACAATTAGCCATCAGGGAAGTTTCTGACCCTGGTGTAATTATAAACGGTTCCCCTATTTTACATTTGTTGCCATTGCTGTGTTCCCCCACCATTATTTATCTTAGCCATAATCTTTCCCCTGGGCCCCCATTGCAAGTTAGCCCTAACTTCCTATGTCCTCCCTTATGCCAGCTGATTGTCTATAAAAAAATAAATGGGTGAACTAAAGTTACAATTTGACATTCTTTGTCAAAAAGATTAAGCCCCCACACTGAAAAATTTGATTTTTGTGTAATTTAAAAATGTATTCTATACATTTAATGTTATAATATTTTAGACAACTCATTTTTTGCACAAAGGTGACAAAATAATGTTTTTTCTTATTTTTTATCTTATAATATTTTTACTAAAGGGATGAACATTTTTTTTGGTCCAAAGAGTCAATCTTGGAAACAGCAACAAAAAAACTAATATTCTTTCTAAGCATTTTTATGTTTTTGTTTTTTTAGAAAGTATTATATGGGCTATTATGTGTTGTTTTTCTGGTAAAGCAAAAATAGAAATAAAAAAGAAAACCCTGACATTCTTGCTAAATTGAAATCACTAATACAAAGTTACTCCTTTGTCAAATGAATGGACATGGTAGCTATCATTATGGAAGACAGGCTCTCAGATTCTTTTTGTGGCGATAGTGCACAAAGAGAGATGGATCTGGATTATAATCTTTAAGAACACTCATGAAGAAATTCTGGAAAGCAGCTTGAGTGTTTTAATCTATTCCAATTAATAAAAAGAACTACCAAATTAGTGTGAAAAAAAAATCTTTTTTACTTTATGATATTCCCAAAGTTTCCATTGTAGATTTGTATTCCACCCCATGTACCAGCATTCCTCAGTCATGTTTTGTTTCTTGCATGGAATAGGTAAACTGAGAAATGATCTGTCTTCATGTGATTGATAGGGGTACTCTAACCAATCTGAGACCCAATCGCCCCTTTACGGAATGTGTCATAGACAGAGGGGAAATAAAACAGAGTTCAGCCTAGCAATGAGAAATCTTCTCTGTGTGGAGATGTCACACACACCCAGATGAAATCTGGATTTATCTGACAATTCCCTGATCTACATTATAATGCTCCTACCTAGATACTTGTAACAGTGATTGCATTAACTTGGATGGGCCTTCAACTAAGGGCTAGATTTATCAACGCTGAGGCCATACAGGGGAGCGTATACGCGCCCCTGTACGCCTCAGCTCGTCTGTGGCAGGGTGAAATTACCCCCAGGTAATTACCATTGCACACAAGCGCAATTTTGCGCTCGCGTGCAATCCCACCCCCTGCCCGCGCACAAGCCAATCACGCGCGGCAGGAGCTTGTCAATCTCCTCGGTCGGACTCGACCGAGGAGATTGAATTTCGCCACAATAGAGGTGGCGTAGATGTTAGGGGAAGCAGCGGTCTGGTGACCAGCTGCTTGATAAATCTTGGCGAGCAAGTTCTTGAGTGAGAACATTGCTGGCCGTAGGGGCTTATTAAATCTAGCCCTAAATGTTGTTGCCAGCTTCTAAAATACAAGGTGCTGCAGGTGAGTCAAACATGTCTCCTACTCTGCCCACTATACTAGCTCACTAACTAAACATAGCATGGCTTAGATATATCACACACTAATATTAGAGCACTTTAGCAAGTTTTTAAGGAAATATGAGAACATACATGTCTCTTTAAGAGTTTATTCACATTGCAGCAACTCAATGCATTTAGCATCTAGAATGGTGAAGACAATTGCTGAAGTTTAAACCAAGCATCAGAATGGGGAAGAAACAGGATTTAAGTGACTTTGAACGTGACTTTGAACGTGGCTTGGTTGTTGGTGCCAGACGGGCTCAATGGATTTAGGCATCTAGATGTGGTGAATATGATAGCTGAATTCAAACCGAGCATTAAAATGGGGAAAAAAGGGGGATTTAAGTGACTTTGAACGTGGCTTGGTTGCTGGTGCTAGATGGGCTGATCTGAGTATTTAAAAAACTGCTGATCTACTGGGATTTTCACACACAACCATTTCTAGGGTTTACAGAGAATGGTCCAAAAAATAAAATTTCCAGTAAGCAGCAGTTGTGTGGACTAAAATGTCTTGTTGATGTCAGAGGTCAGAGGAGAATGGGAAGACTGGTTCGAGATGATATAAAGGCAACAGCAACTCAAGTAACCACTCGTTACAACCAAGGTATGCAGAATACCATCTTTGAACGCACAACACGTCGAACCTTGGAGCAGATGGGCTACAGCAGCAGAAAACCACACCGGATGCCACTCCTCTCAGCTAAGAACAGGAAAGATAGACTACAATTCTCACAGGCTCAATAAAATTGGACAATAGAAGATTGGAAAAATGTTGGCTGATCTGATGAGTCTTGATTGCAGCTGCGACATTCAGATGGTAGGGTCAGAATTTGACAGAAACAACATGAAAGCATTGATTCATCCTGCCTTGTATCAGCGGTTCAGGCTGGAGGTGGTGGTGTAATGGTGTGGGGGATATTTTCTTGGCACACTTTGGGCCCCTTAGTACCAATTGAGCATCATTTAGATGCCACGGCCAACCTGAGTATTGTTGCTGACCATATCCATCCCTTATAACTACAGTCTAACCATCTTCTGATGGCTACTTCCAGCAAGATAATGCACCATGTCACTAAGCTCAAATCAACTGGTTTCTTAAATATGTGAATGAGTTCACTGTACTCCAATGGCCTCCACAATCCCCAGATCTCAATCCAAAAGAGCACCTTTGGGATGTGGTGGAACAGGAGATTTGCATCATGGATGTGTAGCCAACAAATCTGCAGCAACTGCATGATGCTATCATGTCAATATGGAACTAAATGTCTTAAGAATGTTCCAACACCTTGTTAAATCTATGCCATGAATAATTAAGGCAGTTCTGAAGGTAAAATGGGGCCCAACCCGGTACTAGTAAGGCATGCCTAATGAAGTGGCCAGTTAGTGTATATTATATATATATAATATATATATATATATATATTATATATATATATATATATTTATATATATATATTATATATATATATATTTAAATATATTTATTATATATATATATATATATATACATATATATATATAAATTGGTAGAAGGAAATGGCACACGCTTAATTCACAGCCACCTGGTGCTCAGCCAAAAGCAGTACATACAGTGAAACGGAACTGGATCCAACGGACGGACTCCGTTGTCTAGTAAGATCCAAGAACAGCCGGCACACAGGAGTTTTGTTCAGCAATCCGATTTATTCAATAAGTAAGAAACCAGACATTTCGGCTCTACCGTGAGCCTTTCTCAATGGTATTCAGACCGGATAATGTAAGCCACAAAACCCACACCTTAAATACCCACCCATTCCCAAGTGAGAGCCAATCAGCATGCAAGGCTGGGCCGCTCCTTCCCGCACACAATCAACAAACCTGAGCATTATGTTACAGCTGATTCCATGCAGACGCGGAGTGACGTCATCATGCACCAACGTGCTGCATAGGAATATCTGTGCCCCAGGTATCCAAGGGAACGCCGGGTAAACAAATACCTCCAGTCTCCAAGGAGATGCGTAAATGAGCGAGTACAGTCATACACCCGATGGGCGTGATTAGTCAGTGAATAAAATAAAATAGATGGGCCATGAGTGAAAGCCCAAAATAACCACAACATTGGTGTCTATTTACAAAAGACATGGTATCTAAATATTGTATACAGGGTTATTTAACACAATTTATATAAGCAAAAAGCAGAGATGGTTATTTACAGTGCTACATAAACCCAAGGGTAAACATATAGCACAGCCCTCTATACCCAACTCGGTATCAAGGCATGTGGGTTGTAGTGACAAAAATAAACCAATCATAAATTTAGTACTATAATTGTATTAGCATCATGCGCTAGAGGAATAGGTAGAAAAGCATCAAACAGGATGACTCCCTTGGTGTCCAGATTTATTTGTAACAACAGCCAAAGTCTATATTGGCATTAAGTCCCTGAGGTGCAACCGTATCCAGGGTGAAGATCCACTGGGCTTCCATCTTCAGCAGGGCTCGGCCTCTATCACCACCCCGCCTATGGCGAGGGACATGGTCAATCAGTATTACTCGTAAAGAGGAGACATTATGGCCTGCTTCCGCAAAGTGGCGTGCCACCGGCTGTTCCGACTGTCCCTTATCAATGGCCTGACAGATGGCTGTCTTATGGTTGGCCAGACGTTCCTTGAACGGTGTCACTGTTTTGCCAATGTAGTATTTGGAGCAAGGACAAATAATTGTGTAAACCACAAACTCCGAAGAACATGTGAGTCTGTGCTTGATCTTGTGTCGCTTGTTGTTGTGGGGATGTTGAAAGGAGGCCCCAACTAGGAGATTATTGCATGTAACGCAACTGCCACATCTGTAGCATCCTGGTTTGCCTCTAGTCAGCCACATCTGTTTCTCGTAACAGTGTGTTGGGTCACTTAGCACCAATAGATCCCTAAGGTTACTCGCCCGTTTATATACCAATCGTGGTTCTGGTGTATCAACAAAGGGAAGACTAGTGTCCTTAGATAGCATCAACCAGTTTTTCTTGATCACATTCTGTACCAACTTAGACCCCGGGTTGTAAGTTGTTATGAGGTTCAGCCGCTTAGGCTGTTCATTCCTGATTCTTTTGGTGGTTAGTGAATCTTGTGTTAATCTCCTCGCCTTACAGCTTTGTTATTCTATAAGCGTAGATGGATAGCCCCTCTCCAGAAATTTTTCAGACATCTCAGCAATTTGTTTCTCCTTGCGGGAGTCATCCGTGTTATTGCGGACGACCCGCAGGAGTTGAGAGGAACTGACACTATCCTTTTGAAATTTAGGGTGAAAGCTATGATAGTGAAGAATGGAATTTTTATCCGTTGGTTTCTTAAAAACAGTTGTTTCTAGCTTATATCCATTCATAGTATCTACCCTGAATATTTCTAAGTCTAAAAAGTGGATTTTATCCCTGCTGTGTTCCATTTTAAATCTGATAGTTGAATCAAGAGAATTAAATTCATTTATCCATCTTACAAGACTTTCAGATGTGTCGCCCCAGATTAAAAAGACATCATCTATATACCGTCGGTACAGTTTGATGGATTTCTGTCTGGAGAAAACATTGTGCTTCTCATACATTGCCATATAGATATTGGCATAGGATGAGGCCATGTTCGACCCCATGGCTGTGCCCATAATCTGTAAGAAATACTTATCTTCAAACCGGAAGTAATTTTTCTCCAGACAGAACTCCAACAAATGCAAAAGAAATTCAATAGGGGGGCCCATATACAGGTAGTTATCAGTCAGGATTTGTCTCACCATGTCAATTCCATGGGCATGGGGGATCACGGTGTATAGACTTACCACATCCATGGTAACTAAAATGTCATCTACACCCTTCAGTAATTTAATTAATTCAGAGGAGTCCTTCACGTGTGATTGTGTACTCTGTACTATTGGCTGGAGATAGAAATCAATAAACTCTGCCAATGGTTGCATGAGTGACCCCCTGGCAGACACAATAGGTCTACCAGGCGGGTCCTCAAGCGATTTGTGAATCTTTGGTAATAAATAGAGTATTGGGCAAATCGGATAATCTACCGTAAGAAATCCCAATACATCATCATTAATAAACCTGCCTGATAGGCCAACCCCAGAAACGCATCAATTCGTTTTTTAAACATTAATGTCGGATTAGATTGAAGTGGGCAATATGTGTCAGTATCATGTAGCTGTTTGAACACCTCCCCTCTGTACTGTGAATAATCTAGTATATATATATATATATATATATATATATATATATATATATATACACAGTATCTCACAAAAGTGAGTACACCCCTTAAATTGTTGTAAATATTTTATTATATCTTTTCATGTGACAACATTGAAGAAATTACACCTTGCTACAATGTAATATCTTGATTCACGATCCAAATCTATATCTAAATTCTTATCATTTAAATCTTTATAAATCAAGATGGCTACACCACATTTCCTGGCTACACTAAAAGTGAGTGTACAGCCTGTATAGCAGTGTAAATTTGCTGTCCCCTCAAAATAACTCAACACACAGCCATTAATGTCTAAACCGTTGGCAACAAAAGTGGGTACACCCTTAAGTGGAAATGTCCAAATTGGACTCAATTAGCCATTTTCCCTTCCTGGTGTCATGTGACTCGTTAGTGTTACAAGGTCTCAGGTGTGAATGGGAAGCAGGTGTGTTAAATTTGGTGTTATCGCTCTCACACTCTCTCATACTGGTCACTGGAAGTTCAACACGGCACCTCATGGCAAAAAACTCTCTGAGGGTCTGAAAAAAAGAATTGTTGCTCTACATAAAGATGGCCTAGTCTATAAGAAGATTGCCAAGACCCTAAAACTGAGCTGCAGCATGGTGGACAAGACTCAGAACAGGCCTCACCATGGTCGACCAAAGAAGACCATTTGAGTGCACGTGCTCAGCGTCATATCCAGAGGTTGTCTTTGGGAAATAGACATATGTTGTCGGCATTTATCATTGCACAAGCAGTTATTGTGCAATTCTGCCTACTGCAGATTCGTGGCCAATCGGTCGCTACCAGGGGATGTCAATCAGCCCGATCGTATACGATCTGGCGGATTGATGTCCGCAGCCTCAGAGCAGGTGGACAAGTTATGGACCAGTGGTCTATAGATCGCTGCTTCCTAACTGCCATTTCTGGCAAGCCTGAAGGCTCACTCAGAAACAGGGGAATAGAATGGAGCTTGATAATTCAGCCCCTTTCCTCTCTGTCCGCGTAAGATTATCGTCTGTAATATCAGTCAACAAAAAATATATGTAATATTTATATTTAACTATATATTTCTATATACAGCTACAAATGTGTGCATGGGGATCAGCTCACTTGCCTGATTGTTAGAGTCACTGCTGGCTCTGTATAGGACATCCTGGTTTTGTCCTTTTTAACGTTTGGAATAAAGTTCTTCTTTTTATATACCCAGCTGCCTGGAATTTGACTTTATTTGTTCTTTTGAGCACTTTCAGCAACATATTCCTTTCTATTTGAGCGCCTTCTCTACTTTTTGATTTCCTTCAATGTGTACACATATGCCTGTATAAATGTCAACAAAAAATATATCAGCAAAAAAGAGAAAAAATTGTACTCCGCTCAAGGTTGATATACAGTATGTAAAACGTAGCTTTTATTTAGCACTCACAAAAAGATGCCAATTTTAAAATTCCACAAAGCAAGGAAAATAGGAGCAATACACGGTGGTGTCCACGCTGTACAACTGGCTTACGCATTTCAGCTTTACGCCATAATCATAGCCTGCTGTTGTAATGCTCCCACAAATATTTATACTTAGTAAAACATTGCTATTGGATAAAAATGGGCGCGTTAGAGGTAAATTTGAATGTTTATAAGCATATTTGTATGAAACCTACATTCTCGGTGGCAAGTTGATGAGAAATACTAAGGACATTGACCTATTAGGGATTTAACTATTTCTATACTCTACGAGTCCTAGTTAAAACTATTGAGCATGGACATGAGGGAAAAAACAAGGCACCATATCTATGTAAGGGAGATGTGACAACCTATGAAGTAGCAACATTGCAAATTATATTGAAACCTTTATGTTATTAGACCATTGAATTATGTTAGGTCAAATAGGCGCACTGTACACTATGGATATTTATGAACACCTTGCCTGTGTAAGAGAAGAATAGCTCTCAAAATAAAATGACAGTATATTATAATCACTAAATTGGAAAGGTAGAACCATTCATAATTTTTTCTAAACATACATATGAGATAGTATATAAAAATAGCTTTACATGACATATGTAATGCCTAATGTAGTAGTATTAGTTAGTTTAAGATACTGTAGTCTCTAGACTCAGAATTCGCTACTAAAAGATGTAAACCTGGGGCTCAAAATTAGGAATTTGAGAATTAGGGATGCCTACCTATACTAGGATGTAATGATAAAGAAATATATACAGTATATGTAAAAAGATGCTGTGAAGAAGATGGATCACCAGGTTACCCGAGCCCCCCTACCCTGGAGAATTTCACTACCAGAAGTTTAGCAAAGATTATCGTCTGTAATATCAGTCAACAAAAAATATATGTAATATTTATATTTAAATATATATTTCTATATACAGCTACAAATATATACACATATGCCTGTATATATGTTTAATATTTATTATAACATTATTTTTATATTTAATATTTACATAACGTGCCTTAAGATAACTGTCTTCAAGTGTGCTAACCAAACACCATGTTAGTCCTACAGTGCTAAACCTGATTCACAATTTGCATATTTCATATTCCAATGTTCTTCACATAGAAGAAAATGTATTTATATTTATTATTATTATTATTATTATTATTATTTTGTAAAAAAACTTATCTATATATATTAAAAAAAATATTTAAACATACATAGAATAAATTCCCTAATGTGAAGAACATTGTAATGTACAATAATTACACTATATACAAAGTTAAACAAATGATTAAATAGTATATACATATATAAACATATATATATATATATATATATATATATATATATATATATATATATATATATATATATATAATTTGTTAGAGCCCTTTTTAGTCAAACACCTTAAACCATATATCTTTGAGCCCTTATAACTTTTTTTTTATAATTTTTTAATTAAATATTTTTTATCAGATAGTATTTATATGAGTTTAACTGTACTTATAAATGGATTTATGTTATGTTCAATGTAACTTTTTTAAACTCACTACCCTTTTTGCAAGTTCTTTAGTCACGCTAAACCAATGAGCATTTTAGCGAAAGCATAAACTTTCAGCTTGTACTATGGGCACTTTTTGTGACGCACACAAACATCTGAAAAAAATCGATATTGCTTGTGTACAAGAATTAGTGCAACACTTGTAATCTAGCTCTTAGTTTTTATAGTGATTTTATTCAAACCCTTATATGTAACCTACTATGTATATCGCATAGCATTTATGAGTAACAGAAAATACTATAATATTGTTAAATATTACATTGCTCTCACAGTTCATTTCCTAATGATGGCAACATTTCCTGTGGAGAACATTAATATATAAAGAATCTGAGTTATCATTTGAATTTGATTTAATATAGTCTAAACTGCATATAAGGTGACATGTTTTTTGGAAAACCATTTTTCAGGATTATTTCACTTTCTTGACACAACATATAGGGATTTTCTATTTTCTTCTGATGACATTATTGCTACATTATAAAACTTGTCAAACATTAGAATAAATTCCCTTTTTTTTTTTATTTAGGATGATCGTATAGCAGGGGTTTTGGTAGACAGCATGGAACAAAAGATCATGTTTAGATTTAAAGTGACTATGAACCACTTCTCAAATACATACATTAGAATATGGGCATCTTGATATCAATTTTGTTATGGGGTTTCTCGGCAGTTTTGGAGACAATAATAATTACATTTTATTTCTTTGGGGGTTGAGGGGGTTTAGAGGTTGATATCAAAGGAAGGTTTATTCACCGGAGGGCTTTGCAATGAGAGGTTGTGGAGTTTTAGGGGTTAAAAAAGAGGAGAGTTTTAGTAACATTTTTGATGGTTGTGGGAGTTTAGGGGTTAATAGCAGGTCTGTTTTTTCCCATAGTGATTGTGGTGGTTTAGGAGTTAATATTAGTGCTGGGTGTTAGCCATGGGTGAGTTTTATTCCATAGGGGATTCTAGAAGTTTAAAGGTTAGTAGCAGTTAGAGAATTATGTGGTGGAGGTTGTGACAGTTTAGGGTTTAGTAGCAGAAGGGGATTAGCCACAGGCTTTTTTATAGGCTGAGTGTTTGTGTAAGCTTCGGGTGTTAATAGTGTTATGTCAACAGTAGCTAGAAAAAGAACAAAAAAATACCTATCTGAGTTAAAAAATTAAATTGCTATTGATTTTCATTGAGGAGGTATTATTGCTCCATACCACTAGCATTTTTGTGTTAAAATTAATATTCTGGCCCTGTATATGCAATTGTTATTTATGGAAGACTTTATTTGTTTTTAACTTTTCACCATAATAATATTTATATTTTTAATTCCTAATAGAATAAAGATAAATATTATACAAAATCTGCTAATAATATATGTGATTATATTTTCATTTTGAACACAGATAAATGAAACTTGGATAAATGAAGACTGCACAAAGTCCATATGCTATGGAAACAATAATATCACAACTGAACCTCTTATATGTCCACCAGTGGATCCCAAGCCTTGTTCTAATGGCCTGGCACCAGTTCGCATCAGTACTGAAAATGGGTGTTGCTTTAAATATGTATGTGATGGTAAGTATTTTGCCCAACTGCATTACATTATTCTTCAATGCATATAATAATTAAAACAAAATGATTTTAACTTGTTAACCTTACAATAATATTATTAGTATTACCGTAAGATACACTAATCATGATAGGTCGTAATCAAATTCTTAGGTACTAGAAAAAGAAGATAGCTCCGCCAATTACACTATTTAAACAAGCAGTTTATTCACAAGTTATGTTTGAACAATTAAATACCAATGTACTACATCGTAACCAGGTCCAAATCTTTTTTAGCAAATGGCTTAACATTATTTTATATCAGCCAAGTAATATACAATTTTTGCTAACAAAATGTTTCCATAAAACAGATATTTTTGGAACCCTAGTCTTGAACAATATTTCCCCCCTCAATTGGTATTAATAACTTGGACCATATCTATAATAGGGTATAATGCGGAGTGGGATGAGCAGGATTTTCTCCCTTCCTCTTTTTTTTTTTTTTTTTTTTTTTTCTTTCTCTTTATTATTATTATTAGGTAAACAGAAAATGGTGCCACAAGTGTACAATAATAAAAGTCCTAGATTATAGAATTGATTAATGAGTAAACAATGTCTCTAATTTACTGTATAGAAGATACAAATATAGGAGGAAACCAATTGTGTTTTTTTTTTTTTTTGTTTTTTTTTCTTTTTTTTTTGTTGTTTTCCTCTGTATAAATAATTTTGTTAATGAGCAAAACTATGTTTGTTGAAATGTACTCTGTGCTCTGATATAAATAAATGATTTAAAACATTAGTATTACCGTAAGTGCTCCCATAAATTTTATGAATAGTATATGTTCACCTTTCCATAATATTATTACATTATCTATCTATCTATCATAACCAAAGTAAACCAGTATATCTATGTACAGCATATACTAAAATAATAATAATAATATTTCTCCAACCATCCTATGTAAATGTTGGCATATCTGGGAGCCATTGTTAAGGTTGTTGTAATTGTCTTTCCACAATAGGATCAAGAGGCAGAGAAGTGGTTAAGTAACACTGTTTCCACGTTTAGTAGTACCCAGGACGAAACTCTTAGAATTGTATAGTGATTATATGATTACAGTTGAAACTTTAGCTTGCACACTCACATGATAGGGTCAGGACAAGCATAGATTGGTCAGTAGAGCAGTGGTGGGAGATCCAGATGAGCAGAATAGGCACCAATTATTAAGACAGAAGAATGGTTGAAATCAGACAGGGGTCAAAAATCAGTCAAGCAGAAGAAGGTACCAAATTGTGAGCCAGACGGGGAGTTGAGACAATCCAGGGGTCAGGGCAGGTGGCAGGCAGGTGAAGTCCAAACAACAAGCAGAAGTTGGCAGCAGAATTAACAGAATAGTGTACCCAGGAACACAGGGAACCAATACACAGGAAAAGAGCAGGAGTCCACATGCCCCATTTAAAGCTGATAGTGCCAAAGACAATGAGGTGCACTAACCCACAGAACTGCAGTGGAAATAGTGCAGCAGCGGACATGTTCACCAGACAAGTGCTGACAAACCTGAGGCACGCTAAGCAGCTAGGCATCATTGCTAAGGCCTTAACAATCAATGCACTGACAGTCATGAAGCCAATGAAGTTTTTCCTTCTTGAGAGACAAAGCCACATAGTACCTATTCTTAGGAATTTTAGTGATATGAGAAATATTCCCTTGAGCTATCTTTGTCTTCTCCAACAATGCTGTAGCTAGAGAACATATGATCTTTTCTGGTGGTATTATGTGCTCATCAGAAGATTGTTGTGATAAGGCATCTGCCTTTGTTTTCCTCAAGGTTCAGTTTCAGTTGTCCTACATCCCTAATTAAAAAAATAAAAAGACCGTCAACCTTGGCATGAACTCAAATATTTGGCATACTGTTAATAAAGTAAATGTTTATCATCAGTAAGAATTAAGAATGGTGTTGGTGTTCCTTATAGGAAGTGTCTCCACTCACCTAATCACTGTTCCATGTGTTACTTGTATTTCAAGGTTAGTCCCTTATGATATAGGAGAGTGAATGTGCATACATCAAGGTTTTAACTTACATTCTCCCTATGAAGCTGTTCCTCATACCTTTAGTTCTGTAAGTGCTGTCTTTATGGAAACCAACAACTCAATGCTGCTATAGACTCACTATAAATGAACCATACTGTGAGGAGGGTTTCAATCTTCCTGCGCTCAAAGAATATCTGTTAGGAGTACCTGGGTTCCTCCCCACCTCTGCTCCTCACATTCTTTTGTTACCTTTCCTCGGAACGTTGTTACTCTAGCTTGTAAACAATACCACACCGGGCTGGTAAGACACTCCTCGCTGCAAGGATATCACGAGACACACTGCAACCAATGACAGCCCCTTCAAGATGCTCTAGTCGAATGTGGAACAAAAGCTTAATTTTTACAAATAAACTGTCACTTCTTCTGTATAAAAGCCTTCACTTTATTATCCACATGTTTTAAAAGATGTGATATACAGTATGTTCCTGTGTTTTTACATTTGGGATAATAAAGGGGAAGGCTTTTATACAGATGAATGCCAGTTCAGTGTTAGGGTGTGTCGCATTGCACCTACTGTAACTTGTAATACCAGTGCATATTTGCGTGCGCTGGTATTACTAAGTTGAGCACAAATATTGCTGGCCCTTAAGGTTCGACTAGTGATGAAAAGATCGTTGGGTGACTGCTACTGTGAAATTAAAAATGCATATCAGGCTGTTAATAACAAAAAAAAAAACACAGTTTTAAAATAGGAAAGTGTAAATAAAATCACACTAAGGCTCTTTAAAATAGATGTATTAAACATAATAAGCGTAGAGAGTAGGTACTTGAGGTATGTTCTTCAAGACAAGACACTAACATTTACTGGATACTTTTGAAATCATACAATCTAGGATAGAATTGTAGACTATAAATAATACCTATCTGTTATGCTTAACATATAGTGCAGTGGTTACAAGAGTCACTATAGTTTAGAAGGTCAGGTGGCTGCTATACTTGTTAGCTTCTCACAGCGTTTTAAGACCATATATAAGCATTATTTACCTCAAACGGTATAAATTGAGTGACTTTAACCAGACTGCTTAAAACCAGAGATCGTCAAACCTCCTTTGTGGTTTAATATATATGAAGGAATGATGGCTCATATATGTAGAAAGTATCATAAATATTTCCTAAAATCCTACAATCGAAAATAAAATTGTAGACTATATATAATACCTATCTGTTATACTTAACATATATTGTAGCGGTTATAAGCGTCACTAGCATTTAGTAGGTCAGGTGGCTGCTATACTAATTAGCTTCTAACAGCATTTACGACCATATGTAAATATTATTTACCTCAAACGGTATAGATCTAGTGAATCTAACCAAGCTACTTGAACCAGAGATCGTCAAACCTCCTTGATGTTTTAGTATATATGAAGTAATGCTGGCTTATATATGTAAAAAGTATTACAAGTATGTCCTTGAATTCAATACCTAATGTTGCCCTGAAAAAGTTATACCCGTTGTAAGTACAAATTGCCTAAGCGTATACTGCATTTACCAGCTATAAGATTACAGTTGGTTCTAAATCAATGCTCTACACGTTAATAATAAATGTAAAGTTACATCAAAGAAGAAGCCTAAGGCAAACTAAAACACACAAGCTCCTATGACTCCTCGCCAGTACCCTAATGTCCCTTGGATCTCTGGTTTTAAGCTGTCTGGTTAAAGTCACTCAATTTATACCATTTGAGGTAAATTATGCTTACATATGGTCTTACAACGCTGTGAGAAGCTAACAAGTATAGCAGCCACTTGACCTACTAAACTATAGTGACTATTGTAACCACTGCAATATATGTTAAAGGGACACTGAACCCCAATTTTTTTCTGTTGTGATTCAGATATGGCATGCAATGTTAAGCAACTTTCTAATTTACTCCTATTATTAAATTGTCCTTCATTTTCTGGTATGTTTATTTGAAATGCAAGAATGTAAGTTTAGATGCCGGCCCATTTTTGGTGAACACAGTGTGTTGTTCTTTCTGATTGGTGGATAAATTCACCCACCAATAAACAAGTGCTTTCCATGGTCTTGAACCAAAAAAATAGCTTAGATGCCTTCTTTTTCAAATAAAGAAAGCAAGAGAACAAAGAAAAAATGATAATAGGAGTAAATTAGAAAGTTGCTTAAATTTGCATGCTCTATCTGAATCATGAAAGAAAAAATGTTGGTTCAGTGTCCCTTTAAGCATAACAGATATTATAGGTATTATTTATAGTCTACAATTCTATCCTAGATTTCAAAGTATCCAGTTAATGTAATACACTATGTTAATGTTGTCTTGAAGTACATATCTCAAGTACCTAGCTACTCTCTACACTTATTATGTTTAATACATCTATTTAAAGAGCCTAAGAGGGCCCATTTATCAAGCTCTGATGGAGCTTGAGGGCCCGTGTTTCTGGCGAGCAGGCGGACAGAGATTGCCCACAATTCAACCCGATCATGTACGATCGGGTTGATTGACACCCCTGATTGGCCACGAATCTACAGGGGGCGGCGTTGCACCAGCAGCTCACAAGAGTTGCTGGTTCAATGCTTAATGAAGAGAGCGTATTGCTCCCCGCATTCAGCGAGGTCTGTTGGACCTGATCCGCACTGACGGATTAGGTCTGATATACCTTTGATAAATAGGCCTCTAAGTGTGATATATTTACACTTTCCTATTTTAAAACTGTGTTTTTGTTATTAAAAGTTATGTTTTAATTAGCACAAATCCCTCAGCACTATATTGTACTGTCATTTCCTCTTTGATTAAAATCAGCAAAACAAAGTGTGTGTGTGTTACAAAATCAGTGTTAAAATTAATACACTACATCCTACTCTTTGAGTGCTGTTTATGTAGTCTTCTTTTAAATAATAGGCTGCTAGGACTATGTTATCTTACTACATAGCACCTATATCCAATGGGCCTACCAAAATGTTGTGGTTAGCATATTAAGGCTAACAAGGGTAATTACTCAGTAGTGCCATTGGTCACTCTTTTTCTTCTTATTTTGTTTCTTATGCTCCTCTTGGAAATTCTGATCCTTCACTTATTTATCTTGTCCCTTCCTATAAGCAAACAGTTAAAGTCTATAAAACCTAAAGTAAAATCAGTGCATTTATGGATAGAAAATAATACTGAGAAATTAAATGATTGGTTTGAATCCAGGATTTGAAGTATTTTTGGTATTAACAATGTTAATTTAGATAATTATGCTTTTGCAAAGGAGTATGTATCCTAGCAAAGTCTGTACGTAAATTCCATAATAATTAAAAACCTTGGGTTCACTCTACAGCTAAGGAAGCTACGCTCTCTTGAAGAGGAAGCTTATAAAAATGGTGATGAAGAAGCATTTAAAAGTGATAAATATTAATTTGAGGTAAACTTGAACAACTTTTTGCTGCAAATGACAGTATAATGGTCTGGAAAGGTCTCCAGTCTATTACAAAACAAAATCTTAAGCAGTTATTATGGATGCTTTATTACCTAACCAATTAAATAAATTGTACTCTAGATTTGACAAATAGAGGCCTTCTGTAATTATATCTGATTTCCAATCTAAAGAGACCTAGGGCTCGATGATATAATCTTTGCCAGCTCAAACCTACTTTTCTCGCCGACTCTCGCATTGCTTCCCCGGTGCAATGATCGTAAAAAAGGGGCAGTCCCTGCGAGTGGCGAGATGGCTCCTATTAAAAGTATTGGAACTCGCAAAGTTAGCAGGGAGCAGGGGGAGCACTTTAAAATTAAAATCCTGGGGGGCGTGTCTAGGCGGCGTCCATGACAGGACGTGTTATCAGGAGCTTTAGCAGAATATCTGCACAATCCGCCGATTATGCACAGATAATTGCAGCATCTATGGGAAAAAAACATTTTATTTGTCTGCAGTATAATCCACTGAACTGATCTATACCAAATTTGCTGACTTAATGATTCTGGAGCGCTGATCTGGACCACTGTGGCCTCTGGCGGCGGCCTCTTCTGAGACCTCAGCACCCCCCCCGGTCATCCGGGTAAGGCATTCCCTACTGGATTGCAATCCTTCACTAAAGGAGAAAACATTTATCATTCATGCTACCTATGTCTGCTATGCCATCCTTGTTCTGGGGGATAAGCAGGAGAGAGGATTGAGAAACTTCACTGCTACACACCATATGTAAGAAATGGCACCTTGTTTCGCTATACTACTTCAGACTGTGACCCCGCTTACTAGAGGAGCATCACAAAAGGATATTACAGACCTGGTTGGCTGAAACTGATAGTCTGCGAGAGCTCACAAGCAAGCTAGACATCGATATAATGCCCCAGAAGCTTCCTGAAGAAATTTGACAAAGAAGACAGCCCCCAAGCGCACCTCCCAAACACACTGGATCCCTCGCTGCAGGTCCCCGATCCCGGATGGGACATCACAGCACCGCAATCTGAGTACACCGCTTTAAGGGTGGACGATTCCTCTGATCACTCACCGGGAATGAGAGCGGTAACGAGTGGCTCCTTTGTGGGGAAGCCGAATGCGGGGAGACTCGCGAGCGCAACTAGAGTAGATTTGAATGTTGCTTCCCCCGGTCTTGAGGGGACCTATCATGGGCAGAGACACAGGGGGAGGCTGGTCATGGGGAAATCACCTGGATTTATAGGCCAAAGCCACCGCACTCAAAGTTTCACAAAGAGGGGAAAATCGTCTGAGCCTAACCTCCTCAGCATATCCGATAACCAGTTCACACCGCATTGACCTCCTTCTTCTGGGTCACAACCCCTATGCTTTAAAAACGAAGACGCAATAAGGAGAACAGGCATCGGATAAGAAGCTGCTCTCTCTGGTTTTTGATGTGCAGCACTTAGACAGACTGTTATATTACACACCCGCAGAACTAATTATAAGGGATCAGCAGGCAAGTTCATTCCCTGCTTACACTATGTATGGGGTTACTTTCCACTATGAACATGGACAGAATGGGAAATCTAACAACTACATTAAGCCCTTTGGTGGTTGTTTTTTGTTTTGTTTTGTTAATTTCACTGTATTCTTTATTTTTCTTTCAGCATTATATGTCCTGTTGTATGATTCTTCTCTTCATTAGTTTAATACAGGATAACATAAGGAACATTAACCGACAGTTCAATATAAAGCAGAACTAACTTATAATGCAGGTTGAACAATCTATATGTTAAAGGCTTTTGGCCCTGCAATCTGCTTTCTTTCATATGTGCATGCCTCTATAGTTAAGCTGCACCTACATGTGTCACTGTACAACAGGATTAATATGGTAGCTTATATTGCTTAGACTTAAATGTAATATTCTGCTCTACTCTGTTATGCTCCCTAAGTGTTTTCCCTTACAAACTTCCTACACGTCACACAATGATTTATATTATGTCTGTGTTGGGGGCAATGTCTGGTAATTTATTAGAGTTATAATGGGCGCTGTTGTATTTTTATATATGTCCTTCACCAGAAGAGATTTGGTTGCAAAGGTGGGTAGGCTCATTTTCCTACTCCAGGATCAGGGGTATTACTCCACTTTGGCGTTATATGGAGGAAAGATATTTCATTAGGATAGTGCCCCTCAAACACATGTTTTTTGTTTCAATGTTTGTAGTTATGTTAGTTGAACTGGAGGTTCCATTTTATTTTACTAATGTTTAGAGCAGTATCTAAGTTAGTTTGCTATTCAGGTACTTTGGAGTGATTTGACTGTGCATTCTGGGTGACCCCTTCTCCTCACACGATGTCCCTATGTACTTAGAGGCCCCCTTGCAGAGGTCAATTAGAAAATAGTTCTCATGATGGATAATAGCTAACATAACATCAGTTAATTCCTCTTTTGCGCAGGCCAGCGGCCAAGGTAAGCGCAATACTTTGAGGGTAACTACTGGGGGAAAGAAAAAAAAAACAAAAAAAACAAACAAACAAACAAAAAAAAAAAAAACGGGAGAGCTAAGTAATAGTGAGCTTGAGTAAGGGGCTGGCCGTGGTTTGGGATTTAAACACCCAAAATGCATTCAGGGATATTATCTGGGGGAGTTGGAGGTCACCTATGGCCTAAGGAGGTTGGCTCTGTAGTTGTAAGGTATATCAATGGCAGCAAAGATAGTTCAACTCCCCTATCTGTAGTCACCATTAGTCCCCTGTCAACCTTAATGAGTAATAGGTTCGCCATGTTCAACTCCAATTCTCCTTCCATTGCGGACATAGACTTAGTCAAGAGATAGTGCGCATATAACAGGGATGACAATCGCTTAGAACAAACTTTGGACACCTTTGTAATATGTCCCTTATAATTGATTATTATCTCATTTCTCCTTTAGCTGTACTTTGATATGGCAGACATAGGAATATTATCACTTTGGGTCATTATTAAATTCTGTGGTCCAAAAGTGACTGCACCTATCATTAGAGTCCCCCTATTGAGTCACATATATTTTCATGGGTCCAAGGAGTGCCCCTAGAAGTGTGGGGGGCACATATCTATCTATATATTAAAAACATAAAATGAGGTTTATTACTAGTGCAAATAGCTTTACTTACGGTGCTATTGGTTTGACTTTTAATTATCATTGTAACTTAATGTTATGCACTTCCATGTCATACTTGTGTAACATAATGTATAGCTTTTTCCGCTATTGTGCATTGCTTGGAGCTGTATTTATGAATAACCTCAATAAAAAAAAAATTAAATAAAAAAAAAAATAAAAAAAAATAAAATCCAGCAGCCAATATAACTCACATTGCGCTGCTTTCTGCTTATAGCATCTTACATTACCTATATTTAGTATGCTTTTGATTTTCTATTGGGGTTATAAGTGTTCGTATTGTTGAGAAAAGCTTGCCATCTTTCAGTTGGCGAGAAAAAACGGTGAGATTTGCAGTGCGAAAATCTTTATAGAATTACGCCGGGATTAGAGAGACATTGTCATATACGCCCATAAAACGCCCATGTTCAGCCCATTTTACAAAAAAACAATTACGCTTTGCATTTGTTATTATAAGTTCATATTTCTGTGTGATTTCTGCACATCCAGTGTACTACAATTACGATTTACACTGTGCATATTTAATTTGATGTATTCCTGTGTAAATTACATACAAATTTTACTTTTTTGTTAACATACGAGTTTTGGTGAAGAATTTTGTACAATTTTTGATGCACCTTAACTATACATTTTTTTCTGCCTATTTTGTGTGAATTGTTCAAATATTTGTTTTGTATGAAGTTTAAAATACAAATTTAATTGTGCATTTTTCATATGAAAATGCAGTATACGCCCCTTAGCGAGACACCCTGTTTTCAGGGTAAAGGTGGCTTTAGATCATTCCACCAGGGAAATAGAAGGACTTGGCGAGCATTCTTTAATAATCTCGCCAGCCCAGAGAGCTTTCAATCATCGAGCCCTGAATGTTGTTCTGTCACCAAACACAAGTAAACTCTTTTGTTTAAAAGACAGAAGCCCTACGTAAGCACCAGGCACTAACAATATTTCTTGTGCTACAGTGAAACATTGTGCTCCTATTTTTACTGATCTTTTTAACCAGTCTTTAATTCAATGTGTCATTCCAACTGGTTCCGAAGAACAAGAGATTTTGAGCATGAATGATAACAGACCTTTTGCTCTTACATTGCTATTATGAAATGCTTTGAAAGAATTATGCTGTGCCATATAAAAGAGCCTTGACTTGAAAATCAGCTACAGTTAACAATACAATAGATCTGTGGATAATGTGATTAATTTATTTTTATTATTATTATTTTTATTTTTTTTAAATATTACATTTTTATTCAGTTTCAAAAATATAGGTAACAGTTGGGGACACGCAGGACCCCTGCTCCAGTAGACACAAACATATGGAAGGGACTCGCAGGTCCGGTGAAAGTTATTGTCAAAACATTGATAAAGTACATATAAAAACAATAAACAAGGTACCTATGTCCCCAAGGGCAGACTAGGATATAGAAGTACAGAAACTAATATACATCTGGCCATTGGGAACTCACACTTCTGTAATACAATATTTTTGGTAAAGGGGACCAGAAAAGGGGGGAATGGGTAAAAAGAGGGAATCAGAGGTGAAAAATATTCACCGAGATGGAACCCTGATGTGGGTTCGAAATGTGGGGGGCGGGGGGAGCTAACACACAAAAATTGAAATTAGAGCTCCAAGAATCGATATAAGGAATATAGGAATATAAGGAATATGTGAGGTAAACCAAAAAGAAGCTCTCCGAAAAAAACTTTTGTACTTCAGGGGAGAAATATATTCCAACGACACATAGTATTATATAAAACTCTCGAAAGACTATCAGAACAATCGTTAACACACATTGTACCTAGCAGACATTATACCCAGCACACATTGTACCTAGCACACGCTGTACAGAACACACACTGTACCTAGCCCACGCTGTACCTAGCTCTCACTGTACCTAGCACACGCTGCTGTGGACGCACTACATCCAGCACACACTGTGCCTAGCATACATTATAACTAGCACACATTGTACCTAGCACACATAATACCTAGCACTCACTGTACCTAGCTCACACTGTACTGAACACACACTGTACCTAGCCCACGCTGTACCTAGCTCTCACTGTACCTAGCACACGCTGCTGTGGACGCACTACATCCAACACACACTGTGCCTAGCATACATTATAACTAGCACACATTGTACCTAGCACACATAATACCTAGCACTCACTGTCCTAGCACACGCCGTACCCAGCACCCGCCTTACCTAGCACACGCAATACCTAGCACATATTAAACATAGCACACATTTACCTAGCACACATTGTACCTAGCACACATTGTACCCAGCACACATTGTACCCAGCACACATTGTACCCAGCACACACTGTACCTAGCACACATTGTACCTAGCACACATTGTACCTAGCCCACATTGTACCTAGCACACATTGTACCTAGCACACATTGTACCTAGCCCACATTGTACCTAGCACACATTGTACCTAGCACACATTGTACCTAGCACACACCGTATTTAACACACACTGGTACCTAGCACACATTGTACCTAGCACACATTGTACCTAGCACACAATGTACCTAAGACACATTGTACCTAGCACATATTGTACCTAGCACACATTGCACCTAGCACACATTGCACCTAGCACACATTGTATCCAGCACACACTGTATCCAGCACGCACTGTATCAAGCACACATTGTACCCAACACACATTATACCCAGCACACATTGTACCCAGGCACACCCTATACCCAGGCACACACTGAACCTAGCACTCATTGTACCCGTCACTTTATATTATATTTTACAACATTTGGATAATCCTCACACCTATGTCCGAGTTTTATATGGGGATTTCAGTTCTGCTCTTAATTCTATTGTTCCTGGTTTATTTTTTGTTAAATTAAAACAACTCAATGTGCCCTTTTCCATGCCAATGGTTTTATAGCTTTTTAACTAATAGGAAACAATTTGTTAAAGTGAATGGTCTGATTTCTGACCCCATCTTCCTCAATACTGGTGTCCCACAGGGCTATGTTATTTTTCCTTGTTCTATTCCTTATTCACCAACAATTATCCTTCTCCAAATGAATCTGTGAAGTTATTGAAATTTGCAGACGACACTACTCTGATTGTGCTTATCTCAGATGAAGATACATTAAGCTATAACATGGAAGTAGACAGGCGGGTAACATAGAGTGAAGCAAAGAATTTAGAATTAAATGTTCATAAAACCAAAGAGATGATAATTGATTTTAGAAAAAAAAGTCTCCATTACCTTTTTCTCTGAAAATTAAAGATTTTCAAAGAATATAGACATTGTACAAATTCCATGGCACAACAATTTAACGTGATTTGAAATGGAACATTAATATTTTTACTATAATTTAAGTCTCAACAACGTTTGTACTTCATAAGGCAACGTAAAAAAAATTGGCCCGTCTCAAAAACTGTTAACTTGTTTTTATTCAGCCATCATCAAATTTGTTTTATTATCCTCTATCTTTACATTGTATAGCTCTGATACATTATAATTAGGGAGAAATTACACTGAATCGTGAGATCTACGAAAAAAAATAATTGGCGGCAGACTTGTTTCTCTTAAGGACATTTACTTTTCAAGGATGAATAAGAGAATCTGTAAAATGTTAAATAATTTATCTCACCCTGGCCTTATTTTTTTAATTTTCTATCTTTTTATCATAGGCCAAGGTTGAAAGTTTTATGAACTAGGATAACATGTATTCTAAATAGTTTCCCCCCTGGCTATTAATTTATATACTCTTTGTGAATATATTTGATGATTAGATTTTTACATTGCTGATTGTATTTGTTTGTTCATTGTCATCTGATACCTTTTGTACCATGATTAATTCCTTGTATATTTTTCTTTTTTTTATACTTGGTGAATAAATTATTCTATTAAATTCTAAAACACTGAAATTATCTGTTGTATGTCACTGTACCCAAAGTGAATGGATTATTTATCTATTTTTACTTATTGTAATTTATTCTGAGTCTGGTTTGGATGCCCTATGCAAGCTTCACTATGAAGCACATAAGACATCTATCATGCACTAATGAGACTGAAAAAGCTGTCCGCGTGATTTCTCTTACTATTATTTGTACAAATAGATTGGTACACCCTATCAGAAGTTTTACCCACATCCCAATTAAAAAAAATAATAGAGTTCAGGCAGCTACAGTAAGTGACAGATCCTTTCAACCAACATTCCCTCAATAATGCCTCTAAAGATGAAGTATGAGGTAATGTTTGTCATATTGGATATGCATTTGTTACTTATTTATTTATGTATTTATTTTAATCTGTGCTGCTAATTTCTGTCCTGATAAATCTGCATTTTAATATAAAGAACTTAATTCTCAGATCTCACAAAACATTGACACACAATATATTAACATTTCTAAACTATGACAATGAAATATCAAGTACCTATCTATCTTTATCTTGATCTTAAAAATATTGCATAAATACAGTAAGTATTAGACATGTGCATTCGGAACTTTCGTTAGGATCCAAACTCGGAAGTATGCGCTATTCAGCTCTTTTTGGAGCTGGATGTATTCTTGTGCAAGATCACTACGTTAAGATCAGACTTTGCACAGATCTTAACATGGAGATCTTGCACAAGAATCTATCTGGCTCAGAAAAGAGACAAATAGTGCATATTTCCGCATTTGATTCTAATGAAGGATCTAAATTCACATGTCTAGTATTTACAGTATTGGTTTAAAACAACTAAGTAGTCTCTTTTTTAATCTATTTTAACAACATAATTTAGGCCTTGTTTAATCTATCATAAAAATAAAAAAGATATGTGAGCAAAGCAAAATTAACACGACAGCTTATTAATTCAATAATAAAGATGATTAACTAAATAGGCTTTTTAACTTTAATATCAATGTATGATATGTTTCTAATGATCTGGCTTTCATGCTCTGTGAAGTAAGTAAAACAATTTTTATTGACTTACATGTTAATTTTTTTGTTTTTTACAGTTTGCGTTGGTCCTGATGGATTGCCAAGAATGGTAAGAAATATTGCATTTGATTTTAACAGATTTAGATAATATACCTGAAATTCTATTTTCAAAAATTACACATTACAGCTGAGAAATATGTAGCCAAAAAACAATATATATATATATATATATATATATATATATATATATATATATATATATATATATATATATATATTAACCTTTAACAAATAAATAGACAAATGCAAGAAAAAAATGTAGTGTATTAATTACAAGAGTGCTTATCCAACCCACCTGTCATACTGCATGCATATGTTGTCAATTCACTGTTTACATGAGTATGAGGTTGGAAGTGTACAGTCTAACAGCTGGGTGGGTGTGAGAACTCTTGTAATTGACACTGTAAACTTTTTGGTCCAGATTACAAGTGGACCAGTATTTAATGCTCCCACTCGAGCATTAACGCCATTAGAAGTTAGCTTTTGCACACATCGGGTAGCGCTCGTAATACAAGTTTAAAGTAGACTGTTCCCCCATAGAAGTCTATCGAGTACAAACAGTGGGAAAATCCCAACTCGTGCACAAACCCAATTGCATATTCTTAAGTGCGCTAACCTGAACAATATGAATATTTCACGGTCCAATGTTCTTCACATAGAAGAATGTGTTTCTATTTATTGTTAAAAGCATATTTATGCAATATTCATTTTTAATAAAGTGTTAGTGTGTATTTGCTTTAAATATTTCACATTCCGATGTTCTACACAAAGCAGAAAATGGTCTATGTATTTTACCTATATCTATATATAATCATATTTATATATAGGTATAAATGTATATTGTATCCAAATATCATCAGATGTTTTTTTTTTCTGAAATCAAAGGAAAATACAGCTTTAATGTCTGCTATAATTTAACTGTTTGATTATTTGTGTATGGAATCATAAAAAGTTTATATCCCTCACAGTTGATTTTAGGGATGTTTTGTAATTATGAAACCCACAAATAATAATAAATATAAATTTTTAACCAATAAATAAATAATTATCGGTTTTGTAACCACCCAGCAGCTAGATTCCCCTCTGCTATTAATGACAGCTATTCAGCATCAGGTGGTGGGATCTACAAGCCATTAGGCAAGTTTGTAATGATCAGGCAGAGAAGTAAAAAATCAGGTAAGGTCAAAACATGATCAGGCAGAGAAGTAAAAAATCAGGAGACAAAAAAGTAAAGTCAGGTCAGGTAAGATAATGTCAAAACAGGTTTATGCAGAGAAGTACAAAATCAGGTCAGGTAAGGTCAAAACATGATCATGCATGGAAGTCAAAAATCAGGAGACAAAAAAGTAAAGTCAGGTCAGGTAAGGTCAAAACAACATCAGGAGACAAAAGAGTAAACAAATCCAGGTCAGCAATAAGTTTTCAAGATACAGCACACCTAGGAAGAGCGTTGTATAAAAGGACAAGGAACACAAGAAAGGGCTGTATTTACAGTAAATAGTCTGGCCTAAGTGGAGTGCAACAATATTAGCACTATTGTGTGCTAACACTGCTCAAGATAAATCAATAGAGCGTTTATTTTTGTGCTCATATTACAAGTTCTAATTAATATGTTAGTGCTTGAGCAAAAGCATATCATTTGAGGTCGAATAGAGCAGCTGTACTAAATCCTTACATAATAGACTTTTATGAGGTGCATTTCAAAACTCAAATCCTGGCAAAACCCAAGTGCTGACCCAAAAGTGTGCAAAGCCAAAGGTGCGTTGTATCTATCTATCTATCTATATATGCTGTGTATATATATATATATATATAAATATATTTAAACACAGCTGGGATGCGCACTCTCACTCCGTCAAACAGCTGCCAGGTGCTAGTGAATTTTAAATAGATACGAACAAAAAAACTTGCACTCTCTGGTCATTTCAAAAGTAATCCTTTACTGTGAAAAGTGACGTTTTGGGGGACAGTGTATATAAATGTGGCTTTTTCCTAACTTCACTATTATTTACATACACAACAAAATATACCCTTGTTTGAATTTAACTTAACTGTTGAGTATGAATACTAGAGATGTGCATTCATTTTCGGATGAATGCACACTCGTCACAAAAATGGGGATTTTTGTTATGTTTTAACTAAATTAATATCTGAAGACTGCACCAAGGAAAATTAAAGAAAATGAAAAAGTACTGATGAAAAAGTATTCATTTGTTTTCTTTATTTTTTATTTTAATGCAATAGTCTAGTCAAAATTAAACTTCCATGATTCAGATAGAGCATGCAATTTTAAGCAACTTTCTAATTTATTCTCATTATCATTTTTTCTTCATTCGCTTGGTATCTTTATTTAGAAAAGCAAGAATGTAATAGAAAAAGCTGGCCCATTTTTGATTCATCACCTGGGTAGCACTTTCTGATTGGTGTCTAAATTTAGCCATCCAATCAGCAAACGCTACTCAGGTGCTGAACCAAAAATGGGCCGGCTCCTAAGCTTACATTCTTACCAGGAGAACGAAGAAAAATTGATAATAGGAGTAAAATAGAAAGTTGCTTAAAATTGCACGCTCTATCTTAATCATGAAAGTTGACAAAACTATTCCCTTAAGGCTTTAATACTTACTGTGCTCTTCATGATCTTGAGAGCACATTAAGGTAAGTATTGTAGCTATAGGTGAACTTTTCACCTGCAACTTTGAAATATTTAAATTTTAAACTAAACAAAAATTGAATAGTACAAAGACCGAATATTCGGAGATATTAAAGGGACACTGAACCCAATTTTTTTTCTTTCGTGATTCAGATAGAGCATGCCATTTTAAGCAACTTTCTAATTTACTCCTATTATAAATTTTTCTTTGTTCTCTTGCTATCTTTATTTGAAAAAGAATACATCTAAGGTGTTTTTTGGTTCAGTGCTCTGCACAGCACTTTTTATTGGTGGATGAATTTATCCACCAATCAGCAAGAACAACACAGGTTTGTTCACCAAAAAAGGACCGGCATCTAAACTTACATGCTTGCATTTCAAATAAAGATACCAAGAGAATGAAGACAATTTGATAATAGGAGTAAATTAGAAAGTTGCTTCAAATTTCATGCTCTATCTGAATCACAAAAGAAAAAATTTGGGTTCAGTGTCGCTTAATTTTTCCTCAATATTCGGAATGATAATTTCATGCAAAACTTAATTTTCTGGTCTGCACAGATCTAATAATTATTACAATCAAAATAAAAGTAAAATGTTTAAAAAATAATAATAATTAATTCTGTGATTGTCATTTCCAGACCCGAATTTACAAGACTTTATTACCAACAATATATTTATTGTACTGCCCAGGTTTCAAACAGTTGTATGTCAGTAAGCCCAGAAATATAATTGGGTACCACATAAACAGACGTAATAGCATAAATTAATACTCAACAAAGTTTCTATTTTTTTTAAATACATTTCTAAAATTAAACTTAAGTATTATTACATCTAGATTTTGATGCTGACAATAAGTAAATGAAAAGCGTCAATTAAATTAAAATAAAAGTAAAGTAATAGTTCAAGTAAATGACATCATGTATTTATTTTTTTACAGCCTGGGGATATATGGTCGTGTAATTGCAATAACTGCTCCTGTAATGTTCACACATTAACTGTAATCTGCAAGCCCGTCCTGTGCCCCCCATTAGTTAATGAGACATGCACCCTGAAAGGATACATTGTAGTACCGAAAGTGGATCCAGAGAACCCGTGCTGTATGAAGACTGAGTGTCGTAAGCAGAGATCTCCTTACCTTTTTTTATTTGTTTACTTTTCTTTATGTACTTATTTTATTTAAAATTAAACACAGACTATGTGGCTCAACTGGCAACAAGCAACTCTTAGGTACACAACACCCAAAGTTTGTCTTTCATGAATCTAATAGTGTATGGAAACAAAAAAACTGACTTCTATTACCAAATGTATTCCTCTTATTTTTTTACTGAAGTGCATATCTAAATAGGTAATGTTCATGCGTCTGGAGAACAATAAAGAAGCAGTTTTGCAAGAATACTTTCAACATCTAGGGGCTAATTTATTAAGCTGCAAATGCAGCTGTTTCCACGCGAGCCACCTCTGTGGTTAAGCTGTCGGCATTTAGCAATGTCGGTCAGACATGATTCGCAGCAGCATGTCCACCCGCCACTTAATAAATCGTCCCGTTAGTCTTAAAAATTTTACAACATTCTTTAAAAAAAAATTTTGCAAACACAGCTGCTACATACTTCCCCATACATATGCACGTGACCTACCTAGGCATGAACTTTAACAAATAATAAAATGAGAATGAAATTAATTTGATAGGAGTAGTACATTGGAATCTTGTTTAAAATTATATGCTCTGTCTGAAAAACAAATGAAAACTTTGGGTTTAATTTATCTTTAAATATGTTGAGCTATGAAGAACTTATAGCATAGTTCACAATGCACCCTTGTTTTCTCATGGGTATCTTTCTAAATATACTTTGTGCTAGTATAATAATCAGAAACCAGCCTAGTTGGAAGCTTCTAATCGACATTCTACTGAATAAGAGAAATAACCCAAACAAAGATTAGCTTGTTATTGAGATGCAGCTGTATGATCCTATGTACCTGAGCAGGGACCAATTAATCATAGTGTAATAAAGCCTGATAGGTGGTTTACATGTGTCAAATGAGAGCAAGCAGTTCTTAAAAATGTTTTCTTTGGAGATAATCCCTTAAACCTACAGTCTCTTTAGCTTATTTATGACTTTCACATTGAAGATCATTACCAATAATGTTCCCTAAAAGCATAAAGTTTCCTCTTCAAAATTATTTTCTTTCTGTATATAGTCTTTATATTGCCCCAGTATAGGTCCATCATAAATCCTTTTTTATTTTGCCAACACCCCCATATGAGACCATCATAACTCCTTTTTATATCACCCTCATATGAGTCCATCATAACTCCTTTTTAAATCACCCCCATATGAGACCATCATAACTCCTTTTTAAATCACCCCCATATGAGACCATCATAACTCCTTTTTAAATCACCCCCATATGAGTCCATCATAACTCCTTTTTAAATCACCCCCATATGAGACCATCATTACTCCTTTTTATATCACACCCATATGAGACCATCATAACTCCTTTTTATATCACACCCATATGAGACCATCATAACTCCTTTTTATATCACCCCCATATGAGACCATCATAACTCCTTTTTAAATCACCCCCATATGAGACCATCATAACTCCTTTTTAAATCACCCCCATATGAGACCATCATAACTCCTTTTTAAATCACCCCCATATGAGACCATCATAACTCCTTTTTAAATCACCCCCATATGAGACCATCATAACTCCTTTTTAAATCACCCCCATATGAGACCATCATAACTCCTTTTTATATCACACCCATATGAGACCATCATAACTCCTTTTTATATCACACCCATATGAGACCATCATAACTCCTTTTTATATCACCCCCATATGAGACCATCATAACTAATTTTTATATCACCCCCATATGAGACCATCATAACTAATTTTTATATCACCCCCATATGAGACCATCATAACTGATTTTTATATCACCACCATATGAGTCCATCATAACTGATTTTTATAATGTTCCCATAAAAAGTCCATTCTAATTCCTTATTTATATCACCCCATATGAGTCCATCATAACAATTTTTTTTATGTTCCCATAAAAAGTCCATTCTACTTCTTTTTTTATATTGCCCCATATAAGTCCATCATACCTGATTTTTATAATGTTCCCATACAAGTCCATTTTAATTCTTTTTTTATGTCACCCCCATATGAGTCCATCATAACTAATTTGTATAATGTTCCCATACAAGTCCATTCTAATTCCTTTTTATATTACCCCATATGAGTCCATCATAACTCCTATGCAAAAACATTGTATGTCAGTTTAAACTAGATGAACTGTAAATCCCCTCTAATTAGTAAACAATATATGGATATATTACAAGTGGTGATCTATGTTTTTGGTGTGTGTGTTTAAGCGCTAACTGCACTCAAGGTAAAAACAAATGCTCTAAAAAAACTGCGATAAAGCCGAAGGTGGGTTAGGAATACTTCACATTCCTATGTTCTTTACTTAGAAGAAATATATTTTTAAAAATTTTAAATATAATTTCTATATATATATCTATATTTTTTTTTATATATCTATATGAATACATACAGATATATATATATATATATATATGTAGAACATGTTTTATTTTTGAAGAACATAGGTATTTCAAGTATTTATTATTAAAACCACATTAAAACATTACATTTAATACAAAATTATATTGCATGTCCTGGAATAGACAAATTGTTGGATTGTCAAAGATTTATCGAAAAAATACTGCATGAAAATCTACAATATAGAAAAATAATGAAATCAACCATTTTAAGAACCAACAGACAAGTTTTAACCATTATAAACCTTTGCAGGGTGCAATACCTCAAGCTGCATTAAAATAGAAGAGAGCTGTCAAATTGGATTTAAATATGATGTTACCTATACAGAAGGCGACTGCTGCTTAAACTACAATTGTGGTAAGTTAGTGAGTCACCAGATATAGCAAAGGTGACATTTTACTTTACAGAATCTACTACCCTTTAGTTTGAGCTCATGACCCCTTGTTCTTGAATTTTCCATTTTATGTACAATACCCACAGCCTCAGTTTTACTAAACCCTTTAATGTACTTGAAAGTTGCTATCATATCACCTCTTTCCCTTCTCTCCTCTAAGCTATACATATTTAGGTCATTGAGCCTATCCTGGTAAGTTTTATTTTTTAGACCATGTACCATTTTGGTAGCCCTCCTTTGCACAGATTCAAGTTTGTTAATATCCTTCTGAAGATATGGCCTCCAGAACTGCACACAATACTCAAGATGAGGCCTAACTAATGATCTATAAAGTGGCATAAGAACCTTACTATTTCTGCTGCAAATACCTCTACCAATACATCCAAGCATTCTGCTAGCCTTACTCGCTGCATTACTACATTGTTTACTAAGTTTTAAATCATCTGAAATAATAATTCCTAAGTCCTGTTCCTCGTCTGTAACAGTCAGTAAAGTGTCATTGAGTCTGTAATCATCATTTTATACATTCATAGCAGAAAATTATATAATAATCATATTTTTTGTCACCTTTGTCCCCACGTGAAAATACACAAATGTGATTTTATTATAGTTTTATTATAGTTTTATGCATAACACAATAATTAATAGCAATGACACAGTGATACCTCATGAAGAATAAACAGTATTCATGGAACATTTACATTAGTTTCCTTTAAACATAAAAATGTTCCTTTGCTACAGGAGAAAAAGTTCATCTGTATCATGATCTATAGTAACCTCTAATGAGAGACGCACTAATCCTGACCCTTCTTCTTAGAGCCCCGGGCCATGCTAATAAGAGGCTTATCCTGGCAGCTAAAGGACCTTCTCCTTCCATGCAGGCTCTGGGATCCACCGTGCCAAACCTTCTATTAGCATTGCCCAGCCTGGGGCTCTAACAACAAGTGTCGGGATTAGTACACTAGAGGGGACTATTATAACTTCTACAGATAATTTAAAGAAATTAATAAATATTGACAAATTTCTTTAAATTTAGTTGGTACATTTGCTTGGATTTACAAAATAAATTTAAGTTTTTAATTTAAGAATTTGCATTTGGAAAGAAAACAATTGCAGATGTCTGATATAAAACTTTAGCTTGCATTGCTAAGATGTATTATGTCATGTAAATATTACCTAAACTACATAAGATATTGTTGTTTACACTAATTCCCATCCCCTCTCTGAGCTGTCCCATTTTACAAATGCAAATATTCTGAAATCCAAACCTTTTCCAGTGCCAAGCAGTCTGGATAAAATTTTGCTCCTGTATTGTCAACATGACCTATATGTATTGTCTGTATATTTCCAATACTACATATGGTAAAACCATTTAAATGATCTTTTATAGAATACTTTTTATATTATTACATATTTTGTAAAGGACTCTATGAAATTAATACTTTGAACAAACAGACATTCAATGCATCATCATAATAATATAATAAGATATAAGATCTGCTTTGCTAATGCTAATTCTTCTATTTCTAACAGTACCAATGGATGTATGTGTAGTCAACAATTCAACATATCAGGTGAGTCAACATTTTAGAGGGTTCTAAATCTTCATGAAACCAGAAATATGTAGATTCAAGGGCCAAATTCTCTAAAGCTCAGGTGTTATCTAAAAAAAGATGAATCAGTTCTACGAAGTCCTTCACAGGATTCTTTAAAAGCAAATATAGTTAGATCAATGCATCTTGCTATAGGATATTCCCTACATTTATTTATATGAAGAAGAGATGCATACATTAAAATTTAGTGATCAATAAAATAACAGTTTAAAATGTGTACTGATAAGACAATGTAACAAGTAATGTCATGAAAAAAAAATCCTAATTTCAAAATACAAATTAAAAATCATATTTTAAGTAGAAATCAGATTTGAAATCATACTTTATATTTTTCACAATGTACCCCATGTACTATTCGGTAGACTAACATGATTTCCGACTTGGGAACCTGTCCACCCACCTTCGTGGCAAATGGCTACCTCTTTCAACCAATTGTGTGAGAGCAGGGCTTGTCAATCACCCCAAAACCAAACGTATTCAGGGTGATTTTTCTCCGCCTTTAAGGCTCCAAAGTAACAACTGCTGCTTAACACAAGGAGCACAATATTTTGATTTGTATTTGCTTCAAAAGATATTTTGTTATCAATGTTGACTGTTCCTTCATACAATGATTCACCCCTGTGAGATTCTACTTTTCAAATAGTTTTTTTACTTTCTATGGGAGTCAGAAAACCACTAGTTGGAACTTCTATATTCAACCCCACTTTTCTAGACAATTGAGTGAGGTCTACATATTTTAAACTCAGTAAAATTATTTCACTCCATGCTATCAATTTTTAGAGAATCAGGCTCTAAAGTAGATGGCTATTTGCATATTTCCTTAATATATTTTTACATAAAAAATTTTGTAACATCAGGATATATTAAAATTATGTTACATGTGTAATTGTTTAAAAAGACTTGTCTTCCCTAATTGCATAATTCACCACATTTGAAAAATGTTGTTATTGGCTAAATTAAATGGTGAAAATTGCACCATTTAAAAGATAGCTAAATTAAGTTAAGCAGATTAAAAGCATGTCTTAATGCATATCAACATTAGAAAGAATACAACTTTAGCTTATATTTAAATTTCAATATTTAACTTTTGAGAATTAAAGGGACATGAAACCCTATTTTTTTTTCTTTCATGATTCAGATAGAGCATACAATTTTAAAGAACTTCTATTACCTAATTTATTTTGTTTTTTTTTATTTAAAGGATTTCTAGTTAGGTTCAGGAGCTGCTGATTGGTGGCTGCACATATATGTCTTGTGTTATTGGCTCACCCAATTCACGAAGCTAGCTCCTATTAGGGCATTACAGCTCCTTCAAAAAAGGATACCAAGTGAATGAAGAAAATTAGATAATAGAAGTAAATTAGAAGGTTATTTAAATTAGTATTCTCACACACCTAGATTACAAGTTGTGCGTTTATGTTTTAACGCTCAAAAAATGGTAATTTCAGCAATAAAACAGCACCGCAGCCATTACAAGTCTTGTCGGTATAGCTGTATTGCAAGCCTTTTAGCCTGTAATGCAACGTCAGTCCCACACTCGTAAAAATGATGTTTTTTATGGGACTTCAATAGCGCAGCCATTACAAGTTTTGCGGTGAGGCTAAAAAGCAGTAGTTATGAGTTTTATGCTACAAAACTGTTAAATAAAACTCATAACTAAACTGCTACAAAGTTCACTAACACCCAAAAACTATTATAAACCCCTAAACCGAGGCCCTCCCGCATTGCAAACACTATAATAAACTTATTAACCCCTAATATGCCGTTCCCGACATCGCCGCCACTATACTAAAGTTATTAACCCCTAAAACGCCACCCTCCCACATCGCAAACATTATTTAAATATTATTAACCCCTAACTGCCATCCTCCCACATTGACTATACTAAAGTTATTAACCCCACACCGCCGCCACTATAATAAACCTATTAACCCCTAAACCGCTAGCCCTCCACAACAAAATATACTAAATTAAACTATTAACCCCGAAACCAAAAGCCCCCCCACATCGCAATAAACTAATTTAAACTAGTAACCCCTAAACCTATCGCCCCCCAACTTTATATTAAAATTACAATTTCCCTATCTTAAATTAAATTGAAACTTGCCTGTCAAATAAAAAAAAAACTAAGTTTAAACTAACATTAAAACTAGTATAATTATTAAACTAAAAGTAAACTAACTACCAATTAAATAAACTATATTACACATAAAAAAAATCCTAACACTACTCTAAAAATTAAAAACTATCTAATTACAAACAATAAAAAAGTCTAAATTACAAAAAAATAACAAACACCAAATTACGAAAAATAACAAACGAAATGATCAAAAATAAAAAAGAATTACACCTAATCTAATAGCCCTATCAAAATAAAAATGCCCCCCCAAAATAAAAAAACCCTAGCCTACAATAAACTACGAATAACCCTTAAAAGGGCCTTTTATAGGGCATTCCCCTAAGTTAAAGGACTAGTAAACACAGTAGATGTGTATAATCAACAAATGCAAGATAACAAGACAATACAATAGCATTTACTTTGAATTTCAAACGAGTAGTAGATTTTTTTATAACAAATTTCAAAGTAATGTCTATTTCCACTCCTTCTGTATCATGTGACAGCAATCAGCCAATCACAAATGCATATACGTATAGTCTGTGAATTCTGGCACATGCTCAGTAGGAGCTGGTGACTCAAAAGGTGTAAATATAAAAGACTGTGCACATTTGTTTTAATGGAAGTAAATTGAAAAGTTGTTTAAAATGACATGCTCTATCTGCATCATGAAAATTTAATTTGACCCGAGTGTCCCTTTAAACAGCTCTTTTACCTGAAAAAAATAATACAAAGACCCCCAACAGTAAAACCCTTTACCCAACCAACCCCCCAAAATAAAAAAACCTAACTCTAACAAAAACCTAAGCTACCCATTGCCCTGAAAAGGGCATTTGGATGGGCATTGCCCTAAAAAAACACACACAAAAACCCTTAAAACCTATCACTAACCCCCAAAGATCCACTTACAGTTTTTGAAGTCCTGCTTGAACAGATCTTCATCCAGGCGGTGAAGTCCTCATCCAGGTGGCCTCTTCTATCTTCATGCCTGGATGAGGACTTTGCCGCCTGGATGTAGATAGAAGAGGCCATCTGGATGAAGACTTCTCGCCACCTGGATGTGGACTTCACTGCCTGGATGAAGATCGTTCAAGTGGGACTTCAAAAACTGTAAGTGGATCTTCAGGGGTTAGTGATTTTTTTTTAAGGGTTTTTGGGTGTTTTTTTGTTTTAGTTTAGGGTTTGGGCTATTCGTAAACAAGCTTAATGCCCTTTTAAGGGCAACGCCCATACAAATGCCCTTTGCAGGACAATGGGTAGCCTAGGTTTTTTAGATATTTTTTTTTTATTTTGTGGGTTTGGGTGGGTGGGGTTTTTTAATGTTAGTGGGTCTTTCTATTTTTTTTTTTTCTCAGGTAAAAGAGCTGTTTAATTTAGAGCAATGCCCTACAAAAGGCCCTTTAAAGGGCTATTGGTAGATTATTATAATTAGGTTTTTTATTGTGGGGTGTTTTTTTAAAATTGGTATTAGAATAGTAATAATTTTTATTATTTTTGATAATTTGTTTGTTATTTTGTGTAATGTAATTTTTTCATTTTGGGGTGAGTTTTTATTTTTAGATTAGGGCTTGGGCATTTCATAAACAAGCTAAATGCCCTTTTAATGGCAATGCCCATACAAATGCCCTTTTCAGGGCAATTGGTAGAATAGGTTTTACTTTATTTTTATTTTGTGGGTTTGGGGGGTGGGTGGTTGTATAAAGTTAGGCGGTGTTTGTTTTGTAGCAAAAGAGCTGTTAACTTTGGGGCAATGCCCTACAAAGCCCCGTTTAAGGGCCCTTGGTAGTTTATTCTAGATTAGGCTTTTTTATTTTGGGGTGTTTCTTTTTTTTAAAAGGGTAATAGAATAGGAATAATTTTTGTTGTTTTCGATAATTATCGGCTAGATTTCGAGTCGTGCGTTAGGCTGAAAAAGCAGCGTTAACAGGTCCTAACGCTGCTTTTTCACTACCGCTGTTATTACGAGTCTTGCAGGTTTAGGGGCACTGCACACTTCTTTGGCCTTACTGCAAACCGACTTACGTAAACTTCGTAAAGTTTTTTTTATATGGGACTTCCATAGCGCTAATATTACGAGTCTGTCCTGGGAGGCCAAAAAGTGAGCGGTACACCCTCTACCTCCAAGATCCCTAACGCATTCTAAAGTCAGTAGTTAAGAGTTTTATAGTACAACGCTGTAGCATAAAACTCATAACTAAAGTGCTAAAAAGTAAACTAACACCCATAAACTACCTATTAACCCCTAAACCGAGCCCCCCCTAGTCTAACCCTAACACCCCTAACTTAAATATAATTACAATAAATCTAAATAAAATTACTATCATTAACTAAATTATTCCTATTTAAAACTAAATACTTACCTGTAAAATAAACCCTAAGCTAGCTACAATATAACTAATAGTTACATTGTATCTAGCTTAGGGTTTATTTTTATTTTACAGGCAAGTTTGTATTTATTTTAACTAGGTAGGATAGTTACTAAATAGTTATTAACTATTTACTAACTACCTAGCTAAAATAAATACAAATATACCTGTAAAATAAAACCTAACCTAAGTTACAATAACACCTAACACTACACTACAATTTAATAAATTAACTAAATTAAAAACAATTAAATAAATTAAATTAGCTAAATTACAAAAAAACAACTAAATTACAGAAAATAAAAAACAAATTACATATCTTTAAACTAATTACACCTAATATAATAGCCCTATTAAAATAAAAAAGCCCCCCCCAAAAAAAATAAAAAATAAAACCTAGCCTAAAATAAACTATCAATAGCCCTTAAAAGGGCTTTTTGCGGGGCATTGTTCCAAAGTAATTAGCTCTTTTACCTGTAAAAAAAAGTACAAACAACCCCCCCAACAGTAAAACCCACCACCCACACAACTAACCCCCCAAATAAAATACTAACTAAAAAAACCTAAGCTCCCCAATGCCCTGAAAAGAGCATTTGGATGGGCATTGCCCTTAAAAGGGCCTTTAGCTCTATTGCACCCCAAATCCCTAACCTAAAAAATAAACCCACCCAATACACCCTTTAAAAAACCTAACACTAACCCCCTGAAGATCGACTTACAGTTCTGAAGACCGGACATCCATCCTCAAGGAAGCGGCAGAAGTCTTCATCCAACCGGGCCGAAGTCCTCAACAAAGCCGGGAGAAGTCTTCATTCAAGCCTGGCGAATTGGTCCTCCAGACGGGGAGAAGTCTTCATCCAGACGGCATCTTTTATCTTCATCTATCCGACGCGGAGCGGTTCCATCTTCAAGACATCCGACGCGGAGCATCCTCTTCATCCGGAGTCTTCTTACTGAATGACGGTTCCTTTAAATGATGTCATCCAAGATGGCGTCCCTTAGATTCCAGTTGTCTGATAGAATTCTATCAGCCAATCGGAATTAAGGTAGTAAAATTCCTATTGGCTGTTGCAATCAGCCAATAGGATTGAAATTCAATCCTATTGACTGATTGGATCAGCCAATAGGATTGAGCTCGCATTCTATTGGCTGTTTGGAACAGCCAATAGAATGCAAGTTTAATCCTATTGGCTGATTTGATCAGCCAATAGGAT
Organism: Bombina bombina; assembly: GCF_027579735.1. Taxonomy (NCBI): domain Eukaryota; kingdom Metazoa; phylum Chordata; class Amphibia; order Anura; family Bombinatoridae; genus Bombina; species Bombina bombina. The sequence goes on along the minus strand of NC_069505.1, from coordinate 85,130,476 downwards.
TGAACTTCAATCCTATTGGCTGATTGCATCAGCCAATAGGATTTTTTCTACCTTAATTCTGCATAGCCTCTAACGCAAAACTCGTAATCTGGCCGTTTGTTTGTTATTTTTTGTAATGGTATTTTTTTATTTTTTGTAATGTTAGTGTTTGCTATTTTTTGTAATGGTAGGTTTTAGTGTAAGGCAGCTTAGGTTTTATTTCACAGTTAAGTTTGTATTTATTTTAACTATTTACTATTTACTATTTACTAACTAGTCTACCTAGTTAAAATAAATACAAAATCACCTGTGAAATAAAAATAAAACCTAAGCTAGCTGCAATATAACTATTAGTTATATTGTAGCTAGCTTATGTTTTATTTCACAGGTAAGTATGTATTTAGTTTTAAATAGGTATTATTTAGTTAATAATTATAATTTTAATTTAGCTCTATTTTAATTATGTTAAAGTTACTGGGTTTTAGGGTTACAATAGGGTTAGGATTATGTTTAGGGGGTTAATAGTTCAATTTAGGTTTTTGTGATGTGGGGGGCTGGCGGTTTAGGGGTTAATAGGATTATTTAGTGGTAGTGATGTGGGAGGCCAGGGGTTTAGGGATTAATAACTTTATTACAGTGGCGGCGATGTCAGGGCGCGGCGGAATAGGGGTTAATAGATTTATTATAGAGTGGGCAATGTTGGGGTGCAGGGGAATAGGGGTTAATAACTTTAGTATAGTGGTGGCAATATAGGGGGCGGCTGATGTCTCTGGGGAAAGCGTGCATGAGCACGTCAAAACAGCGCTTGGATTGAGTGCAGTATGGAGCTCATCACAACTATATCACACGCACAAGTCGGCTGTTTGAAAACTTGTAATGGCAGCGCTATAGAGGGTTAAATAATGCAACTTTTGTTGTGTTCGTTAATTTCCCTATAGCGCGCATAACTTGTAATCTAGCTGTAGGTGAATAATGAAGGAAACATTTTGGGTTTTATGTCCCTTTAATAATGCCAGGAATGTGTCCACCAAGTAGCAATAACCCCATAGAGAAAGACTCCCCGCTTCTTATTTATGGATATCATTTTGGAGGAATTAATGACATATAGTGTAGAAGGGCCAAATTTAAAGGCACACCCTAATTGCTCTGCGTTTTCCTGTTAAATAGGACATTGTGGTACAGACCTTTATTCTCTCAGAATTATATGTTATGGGTTTACGAGAGTACAACAATAAACAAGCATTTTTAAATTCTCTAAATTCATCCCGATTACCAGAGAAAGGGGTAGAAGGGTAATATGGGGTCTCAGAGGATTTAGCGGAGAGAACGTCCTTGATAAAACTTTTCAAGGTATGATTTTCAGCTTGTACTTTGGTCAAACCTTGGGCAAAACAAATCTACTTTTGATTAATCGTAGCTATTTGAGTAGCTAGTTCATTAGGATCTATTGAATTCACTTCCTATATACTTTTTAGGCTTTAATAAACTGCAATGCCTTAACTAAGTTTCAGGACTTAGTTAGTAGTAAGGTGTCTATTATGTTAACCGAGTGATAGGTAATAGTGTTTTAATATGGTGAAAAATGTAACTATTTAGTAGATACAGCCCAATATAGTTAAATGAACTGTAGAATATTACTTAGTAGCAAAATAGTATAGGTGGAATTCAGCACTTCAATAGTAGTAAAAAACACTGGGAGATACAGTACTTGAAAAAGCCTTACTTGAAAACTAAATGAGCTGGGCGATCAGATATCTTATAGAATGAGGGATGACTCTGAATCTCCTTAGTATATAGTATAAGTTTGATAAATAAATGGTAGTTTATGCCGTTTTTATTTTTTAGAGACTTATTAGCTTTATCAGTGATGTGTGGGCAGATTGTGCGAGCAGATATACAGGCAGGATTTGTTAGTTAGATATTTGTCAGCATTAACACAAATTGTGTGAGAAGAAATACAGCTGGAGTTGAGAATACTTGTGGTGGTGATGCATATCTTGCAAAGGTTCAGATGAGATGAGATAGGAGAAGTGTCCGGGGTTGATGCGGTATATGACTTTGCCAGTTCAGAGAAGGAGGAAATGGAGTCCGATAGTAATCACGATGTCCAATCATCTGATGGTACTTGCTGTGACTGGCTGCCTGCGTAATGGTCTGGGTCAGGATGAGAGATAGATTGAGAGTTGATATATCCGGAATTGGATAGCGCAGAGTATATAAGAAAGTAGACTTGAAAAATGAATTAGAAGTAGGACTACTAACTGCTTGCATTATTCAAGCATTGCATTGGAGAGCAGGTTAACTTAAATAGAACCAGCAGACTGTGGGCGGAGGATTAGATTTAAAGGTAAAGTTGAAATATGACAGAATAATGAAAGTTTGATTTTCACTAGACTATACCTCTAAAACCCTGTTACGCTTAGTGGCATCTTTTTCTTTACCATATATAGCTATATCTTGTCCTATTAAACAAAATATACCAAAACAGATGTTCTTTGTTACAGCTTGTCCTTTCTATTGCTAATTTAAATGTTGTCACCAATAAACTATAGGGCATCTTCATCCCTCTTCCTGTTTCTAAAGAGCCATACTTTGTCTTGGATTTACCAGGGTCACAAGGAAAAAATACAATCCTAGTGGTGTGTTACCTCTTTTTCAAATAAGCTAATTGAATTCCTCTATTCAATATACAATACTTATAAGCTCTAGGCATCTCATATTTTATGACATTATATGAAAATATTTTTGCAAACAAGTAGCGGAGAGATACAAAATTGGTAAATAATTATTGCTTCAAATCTGACTTCTTTTTCCTTTAATTCATCTATACCATTGAGTGTACCTTGGCAATGCTTCTATAATGTAACATTATTTTTCTTTTACAGCCAGGTCAAGTAATTCCAAAGACTGACAACCCTTGTGAATATTGTACATGCACTGGTGACAAAGACGACATTAGTATGCTAAATAAAGTGCAATGTGCATCCATCATTTGTGAGTTGTGCTTACCGGTGAGTGCTATTGTGTTCTGCTGCCATATTAGTATCCCATAAAATTGGAAATACTTAAAGGGACTGTCTACTCCAGAGTTGTTATTGTTTAAAATGATAGATAATCCCTTTATTACCCATTTCCCATCTTTGCGTAACCAACACTATTACATTAATACATGTCTTACCTCTGTAATTGCCTTGTATCTAACCTTCGGCCAAACAAGAAGTCTACTGGATATTTACATTAAAAACTAGATACCCACAAGGGCTAAACTCAGATTATGACTTGATTCATTTTTGGCAGTAGTCTCTCTCTATCAGAAACCCATCTTCAGATATGTTAATAACCCTAATAAGGTTCTCTTAAAATTATCCCTTCTCTTGATATGTTTCAGTTAATTTCCCAACTTCCATCTTAAAATACAAACCTCATGAAGGTAACATTCCATTGATAAGTTTCAGGTTTTTTCCAACTTCCATCTTAAAAAACAATCCTTATGATGGTAATATAAATCTGTATATTGAGAAACTTGGGACCCTTTCTCTACTTTAGAAAAAAGTATTTACCTAGCAATTGAACACAGTTTATCAGTATGTATTGAGGGAGTTTATGAGTCCTAAGGTCATACAGTCAAACCAGATTGCTATGTGTACTATCTTACCTTTATGTATAAAAAATGTGAAGATAATGACCCTCAAGTCGCATTGCCATTCGCTTACGTCTTACCGGTTATGGGTTTAATACACCTTGGTTGGTATATAGTATATCCATGTAGCCCAATTACATATACTTTTGATACTATATGCCATGGCAATATGAGATAATGTATTTATTCAGATAAACATGGTGATGAGACATATCTATCTATGCAGGAGGTATAATTGAACTAGCCCCTCATGATAATACAAGTTAAACATTAAGCGCTAATCTGCTCAGCATGGAATTTAACAGAATAGTATAAAACATAATTGGATGACATTTTATAGACTAGCATACAACAGTCTAGAATGTACTTAAACGTAACTGTGATAATTATATTGATCTAGTCTTTCTCTATTCATTCCATCTGGACCTGATGGGCATGAATGCCAACGTAAATTTACAGAAGTACTGCACTGTATTGTATTTTAACCACATATAAGTGTGACATTATTATTTGCTTATTAGCAGTTCTGTCTAACCCAGGGACATTTTCTCTCCTCTTGTCCCTTCCTTTCTTTTCATACTTGTAGTATATAAATTCATTGACATGATTGCAAATATGTAACATGAGTGCAATAGTTTGTATATAAATGGTCTGTAATTGAAATGCAATATAATCCCATATGGGCTATGAAAGAGTTAAAATGTACTTGTTTGCATAAACCAATAGGAGTCTTTTTATATTTTTAAAATGTGGGGTATTTTCCTGTGCATTAACAGCTTTTGACAACGGCATGAAGCCGAAACGCATCAGCTGGGCTTGCTGACTCCTATGTTTGTTTTCACTTGGTGTGTTTCCGAACTTTTAACCATGGAATTGGAATAAAGTATTCTGCTAAGTAGCCGGTGCTCCACTCATCATTATTTATAATCTTACCTTCTGCAGACTGCCCCCTTATTTCAGTTATTTTGTCAAACTTGCATTTTAGCCAATCAGTGCTGACTTATCAAGGGTGGAACTACCATTGGTGTAGCAGGTGCAGTGGCATAAGTGCCCAAGTGCTGGGGATCCATAGAAGCCAGAATGTTCATAGGCATGTTGTCATGAATTTATTACATAATTCAATGTCAAACCTCTCCCACCTTGAGGAGGTTGTTCAACTTTAAAACAACATGTAACAATTTCACCAGTGCTTGATAAACAAGCTAGTGACTGTACCTAAAGCTTTACTGGTTCTTTGCCGACTTCTAGCTACTGGTATATTGTTGCCTAACTTGTCTGCACACCTAAAAGAGCAACTTCTGACCTTGGCTGGAAACTTTCCTTCACCATGCTGCAGCTCACGCAGCAATCTTTCTGCACTTGCTACCAGAAAAGAATATCTATGTCAGAGGCCACTGTAGTATCAACAAAGACCCTCTTCCATAGAGAACTCACAGGCCTCTGAATCAAAGCAGCATGGACTGCAGCATCTGGGAATCCCAGCATCTAAGCTTGCATCATCTTTGGGGTGAGCCGAATCTAAGGGGTGAGTGAACGCTTCGGTATAAAAGTGTACATCTTATCTAAAGGGACATCATTAAAGAGCCATACTTTGTCAGATTTACCAGGGTCACAAGGAGAAAATTAACTGTGCTGCATATTTAAAGGAACATTGTACATACAAGCATAGCTGCATATCCTACTGAAAGGCCCATTGTACACTTTCTGCAACTGAGCTGTTCAATTAAAGGGACATTTTAAACTCTCTGCAGCTGTGCTGCCTAGTTAAAGGAACATTGTACATACCAGCATAGCTGTATATCCTAATTAAATGGATGTTGTACACTATATGTAACTTTGCTACCTAACTAAAGGAACGTCTTACACTCCAGCATAAGTGCACTACTTAATTAAAGGGATATTGCACCCTTCAATACAACTGAGCTGCATATATAAAGGGGACATTATGCACTCTAATACATGTCTGGGAATGTATTCATGAGAATATTTTCTGCACAGAATCATCGTATCTACCTCCTAACCTCAGCATTTGTAATTCACAAGTATACTCACATCTACTTGAACTCCTGTTGTGACTAACTGACATACTAAGTCATTACATATCAATTCCCAAAAGGAGTATCCTACGTCCTAACCCAATCGTACTTAAAGGGAATGGATATGAAACCATTTTTTTTTCTTTCATGATTCAGATAGCACATGCAATTTATAAGCAACTTTTTAATTTACTCCTATTATCAGTTCTCTTGGTATCTTTATTTGAAAAAAGCAGGAATGTAAGCTTAGGAGCCGACCGATTTTTGTTTCATCACCTGGGTAGCACTTGCTGATTGGTGGCTACATTTAAAATTAAATTGATAATAGGAGTAAACCAGACTAGAAATTTGCTTAAAATTGCACGCTCTGTCTGAATTATTAAAGAAAAGTTTCATATCCCTTTATCAACTTTAAGTAATAAAACTCCTCTTAACAATACACAAAAACCCACTGTTAATTCACCAGATAAATTCAGTGGAGATCACTACCTATAACGTGACTTTAAGAATGCTTTAAGAATTCTTGTTTACTGTCCTTTGTCCTGAAACCAAAGACATTCACCTCTGATCGCATTAAAGTGTGTACAGACATATTCTATTTAAGAGGTGAACCCCATGCTTAGTGTCAACTCTATATGATGACCCCAATAAAAAGATCACCGCTGAAGCCACCATACATTCCCTAAAACAGTGTAGGAGACCTGTGGAGGACTACATATCAGAATTTAAATGTTGGGCATGAGTGGAAAAACATCAGCTTGAGAAACCAGTTACATTTAGGATTATCTGATGCCATAAAGGATGAGCTATCCAGAGCTTAAATCCCCACTACCTTTAATGGGTTAATAAAACTCTTCATTAACATTGATTGGAGACTAAGGAAAAGAAGAGCTGATTGTTTGTGCTTGGACCTTAACCCCAAATGAACAGTCCACTCTGCATCTACATGCCCTAAGTCACCAACCATAAGTGAGCCAATGGAGATTGGCATAGTCAAAGGGCCTTTTCCAGCTGAGAGAAGAAGCACCGCCAAAGTGCATGACCTGGCAACATGCCGTAACTTATGGGAAACCAAATGGTCTATTCTTGTCCTGCAGAACAAATACGCACAGCCACTTCTAAACCATCACCTTACTGTATTACCCCCTTATAACAACAGTTGGACCAAAGAAGAATACACGCTGACACGATTGTGGATTCAGGGACCTGCGGGTTGTTTTTTGACTCTTCTATAGTAAATGTCATCAAAATACCATACATGCTAAAAGAAACTCCTGTCTCGGTCTGAGTCATTAATAGAAACCCTTTATCAGATTTTCCAATTACACATCATACAATCCCCTTACAAATCAGTTCCCCTGTAGGGCATACTAAATTTGCTTCCTTTAATGTCATTTCATCTCCACTTTACCCTATAATCCTTGGCATTCCCTGACTCCGGTTACATCAACCTTCCATATCTTGGAATTATATTACTGTGGACTTAATCTACACATATTGCCTAAAAAACGGCTATCCTCATCCAATAATCGTCTCAATTAAAGCCTCCCTACCAACAGCTTATCAGGATTTTCTGTGACATTTATAATAAGCTGAGAATTTACCACCTCACAGACCATATGATTGCCCCATAGATGCCCTACCTGGAGTATCCATTACCTAAGGCCAAATCTACCCCCCTATCTGTGCAAGAACTCAACCATTTAAAAGAATACATTCAGAAAAATGTGAGAAAGGGGTTCATCAGAATCTCCACATTCTCAGAGCAGGATTTTTTTGTTTTGTTTGAAACAAAGACCAGAGTTTATGGCTTGTCATAGATTACCATGAATTAAATAAATGTACCCTCTCCCTCTAATTCTTCAGCTCACTGAAAGACTGAACGATGCAAAGGTATTCACAAAACTCAACCTAAAATGGGTGTATAATTGAATCCGTATCCGTGATAGGGGTTAGTAGAAGACAGCATTCAGGACACGTTATGGCCTCTATGAGTATCAGGTAATGCCATCCGGGTTGTGTACTGCACCCGCCATTTTTTATCAACATCATTTTCTGAGATTGGATGCTTTATTGGATACTTGTGTTGTGATCTATCTAGATGACATGTTATTATATTTACCAAATATTACAGAACATTGAAAACATGTTTGTTAGGTACTCTCTATATCACCTGAAGGTATCCAAATGGATCAGTCTAAAATCACAGCCATAACTGAATTGCCTATTCCAACCAATTGAAAAGCACTTAAATGATTCTCAGATTTGCAAACTTCTATTGGAGTTCAAGTCTCACACCATTAACAAGCTGCAAACTACCATTCACCTGGAATGAAGGTGCCCAAACAGCCCTTGACCAACTTGAGACTCTCTTTACTATAGCACCCATCATCAAGTTCCCAAATCTCACTTTACAGTATATCCTGGAAGTTGATGATTGGGATATGGTCTTGGTGTCATACTTTCCCAATGAAAAGTTCCAGATTAACCGCTGTTCCCAGTAGCCTTCTATTCCAGAACTCTAACATCCGCTGAACATAATTACCCTGTAGGAGAAAAAAAAAATACTTGCCTTTAAAGCAGCTTTCGAAACACGGAGGTATTTGCTACTGATTTTGATTCTAGTTTATTCCAATCACAAAAACTTGAAATACCTCAGAAAAATAAAAAACTAATAGCTAGACAGGTCAGGTGGAGTCTCCACTTTAAACATTTATATTTCATTAGTACCCACAGACCAGGAAAACAAAATGGAAAACCAGACTCACTGTCTAGAAGGGAAAAATGTAGTTGCTCTTTTAGATGTGCAGAGAACTCACAAAGGTTCAGAAGTTAGGAAATAATATATCAGTAGCTAGAAGTTGGTTTAGAACCAGTAAAGCTTTAGGTGCAATCCCTAGCTTGTTTAATCAAGCACCAGGGAAATTGTTACATGCTGTGTTTAAAGGTGAATGACCTCACAAGGTGGGAGGGGTTTGACAGAGATTCTCAGTCAATTCTCTGTCTCTCTATCCGTCTATCTAATCTATCTACACAACAGAATGTTGAGTTATCTTTGGGGTTCCCAAAAAAACTTTTCACTAGGGCCCTGTTGAGTAGATCTGCTACTGTGACTCATAAATAAGTCCATGGGAGTGAGTACAATGGTATCTATATGGCACACTTAAACTAGTACTGTATAGCTGTGTGACTGTCAAAATGAACTGAAATAAGAGGTGACCTTCAAGGGCTTAGAAACTAGCCTATGAGCCTACCTAGGTTTAGCTTTCAACAAAGACTACCAAGGGAACAAAGCAAATTTGAAGGTAAAATAAATTGGAAAGCTGTTTAAAATTGTATGACCTATCTGAATCATAAAAGATTGTCCCTGTAATGTAATTGTATACAACTTTCCTTATTATAGGGTTATAAAAAACTGACAATTGAAGGAGAATGCTGTGGTACATGTGAACAAGTGTCTTGCATTAAAACATTGGATAATGGAACAACCATTTTTCTTGAGGTAAGAAATAAAGAAAAAAATCAGCATTAGAAAACGATATCACCTTTTAAATTTCTTTAAAGAGGCATAACATATAGAAAAATAAAATGTGGTTAAACTCATAGTTAAAAACAGCTCCAGAGCTGCAATGCACTACTCATAGTAAGCTGAACACTTATGGTGAGCCAATAACAACAGGCATATGTGTAGCCACCAATCACCTCCTTGCCCCTAGTAGTGCATTGATGCTGTTGAACTTACCTAGGTTTGCTTTTCAAAAAATGATACCAAAGGTATAGGGTAGGGTTTTATTATTGCACTGTTGATTAGATATAACGCTGTATTTAATCCATGTAAAAGGGTTAAATTCAGCTCTAGCGTAGGAAGGCACTACTGGGAACTAGATGAACATATCTTGCCAGAAACTGACACTAATCACCAGCTATCTTCCAGTAGTGTTGCTTTTTAACAAATACTGCAAAGAGAATACAGTAAATATTAACATGTTAAAATATATTACAAATGCATGCTCTGTTTAAATCATGAACGTTTATTTTTTACTTTCATGACCTGTAAATACATTTTTACAAACTCATTTAAATTTCTTTATTACTAAGTTGAGAAAACAGAAGGAACAAAGAGGCACTACATAGCGTAATCTTGAAAAATTCAGATGTGAAAAAACAAAAAACTAAATTAAATTACAAGATAAACTGGCTAATTATATAATGGTAATATATTGCAAACAAATAATTAAACATGTTTTAAATAATTACTTTTTGTATTCCTTAATTGCACACATCTTAATGTTTACATCCACAATACTGGCAGTAGTATAGAATCACAGTAATACGCTATTTCTAATACATTTATTTTAATGTCCCTTAAATAAAATTGATTGTTATTTTATATGTCTCTAGCCTGGAGAAAAATGGAATTCATCTGATGATCCCTGTGTCTATTATCAATGTGATAATTTGAAGAATACATTTGATGTAATCACCATTAGCCAAATCTGCTTTAACCGTACCTGTGAACCTGTAAGTTCTTTGTCATGAATTTTGTATAACTCTTACATGTGCTGATATGGGGAGTAGAGATACCTTCCATTATTTATTTTTCCTACTCAGAGATAATGGACAAGAAGTGTAACCACTATTCCTATATTGCCAGAGCTTATGCTTTTAAATCATGTATAACCATTAATAAGTATTGAAACATTTAGAAATTTTTTTGAGAAGGCAAATGTCATTATGCGATCGGATATTATTTTATTGGTAAAGTGACTTCACTACAACTTGATACTTTTTTCATATGTGTTAAAACTTAATCTCAGCATTCATTAAAAAAAATCTTATTAATATGGCTTTAAATGTAGAGTAAGAGATGTTTGATTAAGATAAAAATTAGAATTTCAAGTGGTTGGGTGTATTGATAAGATGTCTACCACACCCGTTTATAAGGTAAAAAGGTTGGTTGTTTGCTGGAACCAATTCTGCAGGAGATGTGTTTAAGGTCCAAGCCTGATTAGCCATAAAAGGACAACAGCAGGAAGCAGTAGTAAGGGTATGATCAGAAGAGTTGTCAGTAGTCAGGCCATGGTTCAATACCAGGAAGGCAGACAGGAATCAAATGTCACAGCAAAAAGGTGAGGCAGAACAATAGTCAGAAGAGCTGATCAGTCAACAGCTCAAAGCACAGGCATTGATGAGACAAAGACAATAAAGCAGGAAACACACCAGGATCAGGGGTTGAAGCCAGAAACAGGAATGCCAGGACTTCCATAGAGAATTACCAAGCACAGATCACAATTAGCAGAGGCCATTTAACATCTCCCCATAGGTCTTGGAACCAAAACACCTGTAGGATCAGTTCTGACAACCAGGTCACTAAAAGCAATTCCATTAGCACAGGAAAAACAGAGGGTACTATTAGTAGAAGAAGTCTACAAATCCTGTACACTAAACTTATCACACTTTCCTTGATCTAACTCAAACATAGGGATACACACAGCGCACCCCTAGTTGTCAATGGTGCTAAGTTCATGCTTTTTAGTGCAGCCCGGGTGTTTAATTGCTTACACAGCTTTTAGTTTAGTGTGTCCTTTGGCCTTCACAGCAAATTTACAACTCAGCTACCGTGCTCCTGTAAATTTTTAGAAACATGACTTCTTTATATAGGCTTTAAGAGTGAATGGAAAAAGCAATGTTTCACATTCTAATATTAAAGGGACAGTATACACTCATTTTCATATAACTGCATGTAATAGACACTACTATAAAGAATAAGATGCACAGATACTGATATAAAAATCCAGTATAAAATGGTTTAAAAACGTACTTAGAAGCTTTCAGTTTAGCTTTGTTGAAAAGGCAGTTGGAAAGCCCACTGTATGTAAGTGGGAAATAAGACACTCCCCCCTCCCCCTTCTTTTGCATATGAAAAGATCCTTTACACAAACAGGAGTAAGCTGGAGAAGGTAGCTGACGGTATTCAAATAAAACTTTGGGGCTTGGTTAGGAGTCTGAAAATCAGAGCAGTTATTTAAAAATAAGCAAAATTATACATTTTTAAAAAAAAAACAAAAAACTTTATGGGCTTTATAAATAGATCATCTACAAAACATTTATGCAAAGAAAAAAATGAGTGTATAATGGCCCTTTAAAGGGATACTTAACTTTAATTTTTTCTTTAATGATTCAGCTAGAGCATGGAATTTTAAGCAACTTTCTTATTTACTCCTACTATCAATTTTTCTTTATTCTCTTGCTATCTTTATTTAAAAAACAAATTTAAAGCTTAGGAGCCAGCCCATTTTATGTTCAGCACCCTGGATAGCGCTTGCTTATTGTTGCCTATATTTATCAAACCAATAAGCAAGCGTAGCCCAGGCTCTCAACCAAAAATGGTCCGGCTCTTAAGCTTTACATTCCTGCTTTTTAAATAAAGATAGTTTCAATTTAGGTCTGTGATGTCTTTTTAGTATGATGAATAAATGGGATTCCTAAAATTCCTCTATATAACTATTATTACAGAAAATTTGATTATTTGTTTTATATAAATAGACACAAAAGGATATTATGCTTTGTGATATATACAGGTAGAAATTCCCAAATCCAGAATTCCAAAATCCAAACGTATTCTGAAAATAAAATGATAAAAAAATTACTATTTGTCCCTGCCTGTAAGGCACAATCTTCTCTGCCTTTTTTTGTTTTGTTTTTTGTGCTCTAAAATGCAAATAATAGTCTATATTTATTTAAAACAACAAATATTACCTTTCTGATTAAAGCACTGTGTTGTGTGGGTACATTGTAAACAAAAGTATTAAAAAATATATACAACTAGATTTTAGTTACATGCATTAGCTGTATTATGACATTGTAAATATTACCTAAATGACATAAAATATTGTTGTTTACAAAAAGATGCAAATATTTCAAAATCCAAACTATACCGAAATCCAAACATTTTCCAGTACCATGCAGTTTGGATAAAGGGTTTTCTACCTGTATGTATGTATGTATGTATGTATATACTGTATGTATGTATGTATGTATGTATGTATGTATATACTGTATGTATGTATGTATGTATGTATGTTTGTATGTGTGTATGCATGTATATGTACATACTGTGTGTATATATATATATATATATATATATATATATACATACAGTATGTACTGTATGTATACATAATTTATATAATTTATGTTTTCTTCAGTTTGTATTATGTTGCAGTTGCAGTTCTGAATAGGAAGCATTTTTAGTAAACTCTGCTTCCATGTTGACAGTCATAAGCAGGAAATTGTATAATCTCTGCTTCTGTTTTCACAACTAGGGATCTGTATATGAAGAGATTACTGGATCATGCTGTGGCAAATGCACAAGAAATGCATGTGTGTTTACGGTGGATGATACAACATATAATTTGCAGGTATGACTTTACTTTCTATATATACGAGTCAATCCATCTCAAGTGGTCCAATAATTGTCGGGTTTGTTGCTTGACCATTTTCCTATTTTTTTAATGATTACCTCAATGTATTGGTATTGCAGAACTACCAGTTTTTTATTTTTATTTTACTTGTTTTAACTACGAAATCCATCTTTGTGTCATGGCGAACAAAACATTTTGGTTAGACAGATTTTTACGAAAACCTCAATATCTCAGCTCAGGATGGTCCTAGCTTCTTGGAACAAAAACTGATCTATAGATTACATTACAAGGAATGTGTTCATATATAAAGATTTTACAAAATCTTGATCTTTAGACTTAGATCTTAAGTCCTAATGTAATCAGGAAAATCACTGAAACGTCCACCTATACAGGGAGTGCAGAATTATTAGGCAAATGAGTATTTTGACCACATCATCCTCTTTATGCATGTTGTCTTACTCCAAGCTGTATAGGCTCGAAAGCCTACTACCAATTAAGCATATTAGGTGATGTGCATCTCTGTAATGAGAAGGGGTGTGGTCTAATGACATCAACAACCTATATCAGGTGTGCATAATTATTAGGCAACTTCCTTTCCTTTGGCAAAATGGGTCAAAATAAGGACTTGACAGGCTCAGAAAAGTCAAAAATAGTGAGATATCTTGCAGAGGGATGCAGCACTCTTAAAATTGCAAAGCTTCTGAAGCGTGATCATCGAACAATCAAGCGTTTCATTCAAAATAGTCAACAGGGTCGCAAGAAGCGTGTGGAGAAACCAAGGCGCAAAATAACTGCCCATGAACTGAGAAAAGTCAAGCGTGCAGCTGCCAAGATGTCACTTGCCACCAGTTTGGCCATATTTCAGAGCTGCAACATCACTGGAGTGCCCAAAAGCACAAGGTGTGCAATACTCAGAGACATGGCCAAGGTAAGAAAGGCTGAAAGACGACCACCACTGAACAAGACACACAAGCTGAAACGTCAAGACTGGGCAACGAAATATCTCAAGACTGATTTTTCTAAGGTTTTATGGACTGATGAAATGAGAGTGAGTCTTGATGGGCCAGATGGATGGGCCCGTGGCTGGATTAGAGAGCTCCAGTCCGACTCAGACGCCAGCAAGGTGGAGGTGGATTACTGGTTTGGGCTGGTATCATCAAAGATGAGCTTGTGGGGCCTTTTCGGGTTGAGGATGGAGTCAAGATCAACTCCCAGTCCTACTGCCAGTTTCTGGAAGACACCTTCTTCAAGCAGTGGTACAGGAAGAAGTCTGCATCCTTCAAGAAAAACATGATTTTCATGCATGACAATGCTCCATCACACGCGTCCAAGTACTCCACAGCGTGGCTGGCAAGAAAGGGTATAAAAGAAGAAAATCTAATGACATGGCCTCCTTGTTCACCTGACCTGAACCCCATTGAGAACCTGTGGTCCATTATCAAATGTGAGATTTACAAGGAGGGAAAACAGTACACCTCTCTGAACAGTGTCTGGGAGGCTGTGGTTGCTGCTGCACGCAATGTTGATGGTGAACAGATCAAAACACTGACAGAATCCATGGATGGCAGGCTTTTGAGTGTCCTTGCAAAGAAAGGTGGCTATATTGGTCACTGATTTGTTTTTGTTTTGTTTTTGAATGTCAGAAATGTATATTTGTGAATGTTGAGATGTTATATTGGTTTCACTGGTAAAAATAAATAATTGAAATGGGTATATATTTGTTTTTGTTAAGTTGCCTAATAATTATGCACAGTAATAGTCACCTGCACACACAGATATCCCCCTAAAATAGCTATAACTAAAAACAAACTAAAAACTACTTCCAAAACTATTCAGCTTTGATATTAATGAGTTTTTTGGGTTCATTGAGAACATGGTTGTTGTTCAATAATAAAATTAATCCTCAAAAATACAACTTGCCTAATAATTCTGCACTCCCTGTAGGAACAATTTCTAATGGGAAAGGTCTCAGTTGTAAAATGTTTTAGGAAGTATCTAGGTAATTTTAGTATACTGCATGCAGAATGTTTCAGGTTTGAGACTTCCCTTATTTTTTATTTTTGTATGGGTCTATAAAGTATACATTTTTTTTAAAAAAAAAACAATTCCCCTCACTTTCAGATTTATTATCTAGATAGGAGCCTAAAATGTTTACATATATAAGTCCTCTGTGATAGCATTCTCCTGTACAAAGTTTGAGATTGAGATTATTCTGGTTACAGAGCTAGAGCTAGTAGAATTCTGGAGAATTCATGCATTTTGAGAAAATAACAAGATGTAATATAAGCATAACAAATAATACAAATGAACTGTATTTTACACTAATTATGTTTATGATTGACACACCACAAATTCAAGCTACATGTTTAATTATTGTGGGAACATTACGGTGGCAGTCAACTCGACAGGTCTCAGTTTTCTGAGAACATTGTTCATGGGAACTCATGCTTTGTCTACAGTTGTCTAAATGATTTTCTTGGTCTATGTTTTACAAAAACATCACAGAGTTCCTGATGTCCTCAATCAAGTCTAACCACCACTGGTCATCATAAAGACAAGCGACACAGTCATTATTCCACATAATCAGGCGGGGGACACATTTCATCACTGCATGATCTTCCAACTTTTGCAATGCAGATGTACTCTGTGATACTGCCTCAAAACAATAAAAAAATTGTACCTGGAGTTCTCTCATACTTATCAAACCTGTCCTTGAGTTTCAGTTCAAAAAATTCAGTTACTTTCTTGCTTTTGACATAGATGTACGTAACCCCCCTTTATCTTCCTATTGTAAAAGAGCAACATATTATCAGGGGTGTGGATTTGACTCTTTGTTTTCCTTTGTTGTGTCCCACTTAGTTGTTCCTCCAACCCTATCACATATGCATTTGTGTCACGGGACATTGCAAATATGTTCCATTTGGCTTTTATACCAAAGTCTTTCTCATAGTTAAATAAAAATCTTCTTGTTTTTTTAATATATATATACAATGGATAATCTCGTGAAAGATTCCCTGTACCTTCACTAGTTTTCTGCTTAGTTTCACGAATCATTCTCAGACATTGAATTCCTTCCTTATTTTGTTCCGGGACCATGAGCTTGGTAATAGACTGAGAATTTTAACTTTGTCTTCTTTATTTGCTACTTGACACTTTTCTTTAAGGCATCAATTACTGTCATATTTTTCTGTTGACAGAGTTTTGAGACTGTTATACTCTGGAATCGTCTCAAACAATTCTTACAAATTCCTTTGTAAAGTTTAAGAAATCCTTCATATTTTAGCTCACAAAGCACTTTGTTTTTTATCTGCACGTATCTTCCTAATCTCAGATGCAGGAAATACTCCAAGAGCAGTTCAAACTGAGTCAACCTTCTGAAGAGAATATTCGGGTAATACATCGTTCTCTCTCTGCTCCATATGTGTTTCTTTTTCAATCACAAACAGATTGGACACAGTGACCTACCAGGGACAAGTTTTAGAGGATAGTTCTTTTCTTTTGATATGTGCTCTAATCAAATTTCTTGTAGTCCTTATGTAATAGGTTTGTTGTGATATTCCAAGAGATTGCAACAACTGTTACCAAATAGGTGATTATATTTGAATAGAAATTTGTTTTCATTATACTTACAAACTGATGTAACATCACATCCTACCCTTGAACACAGTTACTCATTTTCTTCTGAGCTGAAGTCAATTACTGCTTTTTTACAGGAGAAACAAATAGCTCTGTTTATGACACTGTTTGTTGGATACAATATATTCCTGCATCACTTGAAACTAACACACTCCAGCTCCTAGCATTTAATCCACATAAATACAGCCAAAACACTGACAAGCTGTGTCCATACACTTTTGGGCAGGTTTGGGCATGTCCAGACATGCAGAGGCCAGACTTCCTGCCTTAATGTTATGTTTGTGCCAGCACCAACATGATAGATCATGCTTCACTGTTGCCAATATCAAATATAGTACAATTTTAGAGCTCATTGACAAGCATAAACTATTGTATGTCAATCATAAACATATTTAATATTGTAATTTCTAAAAATGCTAGATTTCTACTAGCCCTAGCTCTGTAAACAGAGAAATCTCAAAATCAACATATTTACAGCAGAATGTGCTGCCATAAAGGATTGATATCTGTAAAAGTTTCAGGTTCAGCAATTAGGACTTAAGATCTAAGTCTAAGGATCAAGAATGTGCAAAATGTTTATATATGTACATGTATGTTTGTAATGTGATTTAGACGTGCACAGTGGAAAAATTTGTTTTGGTTCGTTTCGGACTAATTCTGATTTTTTTCAAATTTCATTTCGGATCGATTCGAATTTGGATACATTCAAATGTATTCGTTTTGTATTCATTCAGATTCGAATAAATTTGGATGTATTCACATTTATTCATTTCAGATTCGATTTGTAAATTCAGAAGTTCAGTATGTGTTATGCTGATTCAGATGGTTCCAAGTTATACAAACAGATGCCTAGATTACGAGTCTTGCGGTAGCCTTAAAAAGCAGCGTTGAGAGGTCCCAACACTGCTTTTTAACGCCCGCTGGTATTACGAGTCTGGCAGGTACAGGTGTACTGCTCACATTTATTCCACGACTCGAGCATACCGCAAATCCCCTTATGTCAATTGCGTATCCTATCTTTTCAATGGGATTTGCCTAATGCCGGTATTACGAGTCTTGGAAAAAGTGAGTGGTACACCCTCTCCTGTCAAGACTGTTACCGCATTTAAAAGTCAGTAGTTAAGAGTTTTATGGGCTAACGCCATAACATTAAACTCTTAACTAAAGTGCTAAAAAGTACACTAACACCCATAAGCTACCTATTAACCCCTAAACCAAGGCCCCCCTACATCGCAAACACTTAAATAAAGTTTTTAACCCCTAATCTGCTGACCGGACATCGCCGCCACTTAAATAAATATATTAACCCCTAAACTGCCACACTCCCGCCTCGCAAACACTAGTTACATTTTATTAACCCCTAATCTGCCGTCCATAACATCGCCAAAACTACCTACATTTATTAACCCCTAATCTGCCGCCCCCAACGTCGCTGCCACTATATTAAATGTATTAACCCCTAAACCTAAGTCTATCCCTAAACCTAAACCCCCCTAACTTAAATATTATTTAAATTATACTAAATAAAATTACTACAATTAAATAAATTATTCCTATTTAAAACTAAATACTTACCTACTATATAAAATAAACCCTAAGCTACCTACAAAATAACTAATAGTTACATTGTAGCTATCTCAGGGTTTATTTTTATTTTACAGGCAACTTTGTATTTATTTTTACTAGGAACAATAGTTATTAAATAGTTATTAACTATTTAATAACTACCTAGCTAAAATAAATACAAATTTACCTGTAAAATAAACCCTAACCTAAGTTAAAATTACACCTAACACTACACTATAATTAAATTAATTACCTAAACTAACTACAATTAATTACAATTAAATTAAATAAAGTACAAAAAAACAAACACTAAATTACAGAAAATAAAACAATTACAAGAATTTTAAACTAATTACACCTAATCTAATCCCCCTAATAAAATAAAAAAGCCCCCCAAAATAATAAAAATCCCTACCCTACACTAAATTACAAATAGCCCTTAAAAGGGCCTTTTGCAGGGCATTGCCCCAAGGTAATCAGCTCTTTTACCTGTAAAAAAAAAATACAATCCCCCCCAACATTAAAACCCACCACCCACACACCCAACCCTACTCTAAAACCCACCCAATCCCCCCTTAATAAAACCTAACACTAACCCCTTGAAGATCACCCTACCTTGAGACGTCTTCACCCAACCGGTGATCCTCCAAACGGCCAGAAGTCTTCATCCAATCCGGGCAGAAGAGGACCTCCAGATGGGCAGAAGTCTTCATCCAGATGGCATCTTCTATCTTCATCCATTCGGAGTGAAGCGGGTCCATCATCAAGACAGCCGACGCAGAGCATCCTCTTCCAACGACATCCAACTGAAGAATGAAGGTACCTTTAAGTGATGTCATCCAAGATGGCGTCCCTTGAATTCCGATTGGCTAATAGAATTCTATCAGCCAATCAGAATTAAGGTAGAAAAAATCTTATTGGCTGATTCAATCAGCCAATAGGATTGAGCTCACATTCTATTGGCTGTTCCAATCAGTATCAGCCAATAGGATTTTTTTCTACCTTAATTCCGATTGGCTGAGAGAATTCTGTCAGCCAATCGGAATTCAAGGGACGCCATCTTGGATGACATCACTTAAAGGTACCTTTATTCTTCAGTTGGATGTCGTTGGAAGAGGATGCTCCACATCGGCTGGCTTGAAGATGGACCCGCTCCGAGCACATTTTGGCAGCTCACCGCTACTTTAAGCAGCGCTGGTATTGAGGTGAGATGTGGAGCAAAATTTTGCTCTATGCTCACTTTTCTTCTAACGCCAAGTTTGTAAAAACCTGTAATACCAGCGTTGTCTTAAGTGAGCGGTGAGAAAAAAATGTTCGTTAGCACTGCAAGCCTTACCGACAAAAACTCGTAATCTAGCTGAGAATTATTTCACTGTTCTTTCTCATTAAGTCTCACTAAATTTCATTTTTATACTGAATTGTGATTAGTCCATGGCCTTTCAAATGTAACTAATAAATCTGAGCTAATTTGGATTTATTCGTTACAAATGCACTCGGAATATAGTTTAGTTTCATTGCTAGGGTAATTCAGAAATTTGAATTGATTTGAATCGGAATGAAACTAAACACACATGTCTAATGTGATTTAGAAATCAGTTTTGTTACAAGGTGCTAGGACCATCCTATGCTGAGATATTGAGGTTTCCGTAAACATCTGTGTAACCAAAATTTGTCATATGCATGACACAAAGATGGCTGCTGTGGTTAAACCAAGTAAAATAAAAATAAAAACTGGTGGGTTTTCAATACCAATACATAGAGGTAATCACTAAAAAAATAGGAAAATAAAAAATGGTCAAGCAACCTATGTTGGACCACTTGAGATGCATTGACATATGCCTTACCTTTAAATCCCTTTCATTATTGCTTATTTAAAAAGAACTTGTAGAATGTACAGTATATTTAATTAGTTCTCAAATAAATATTTCAAGATGTTTTAGACTAAAACTTTAAACAGAAGGAAAATTGGGATTTTTTTTAGAAATTTTTAATGTATTAATCCATTTGTTTGTCAGCACTGGACTCTCCATTATTCAATTTCTATACAGTGCAGAAAAATGTATGTCTGTCCGCCACTCTCAGGGTCTTCATAAACAAAAGAAATACAATGTTGAAATGTGCTGGTCTATTTTGATATTCTACATATTATATATATATATATATATATATATATATATGTGCGTGTGTGTGTTTGTTTGTATATATTTATATATATATATATATATGTGTGTGTGTGTGTGTGTGTGTTTGTTTGTATATATTTATATATATATATATATATGTGTGTGTATGTGTGTGTGTGTGTTTGTTTGTATATATTTATATATATATGTGTGTGTGTGTGTGTGTGTGTTTGTATATATTTATATATATATGTGTGTGTGTGTGTGTGTGTTTGTATATATTTATATATATATATGTGTGTGTGTGTGTGTGTGTGTGTAACAAATACACCTCTATGAAAGTATAATAATTCCTTTTTTTTTTATTTATAAAAAATAAAATAATAATAATTATAATAATAAAAATAACAGACACAATAGATTGGTGATAGCTAACCAGCCATTAAAGATATCATCTTAACATCGCTTTTGTTTTTTATTTACTTAATTATTTTTTTTGTTAATTTATTTGATTGATTTTTTGCTAAAATAATTATACTTTTTGTTATGTGGAATTATACAAACCATTGCTTATTTCTTTTAGCCTGGACAAACATTTACACCTCCAGGAAAACCCTGCACCACATATGTCTGCGATGACAACTTTGTTTTGAAGGAGAAAAACATTGTATGTGCACCCTTAGACCTTTCAAAGTGTCAAGAGGTATGTTATTATTTATCAACAACATTTATTCAGTAATGGAATCTTTTAAAATAAATTAGTTATATACCTTGGTATGATTTAATTAGTTATATACATTGGTATGATTTAATTAGTTATGTACATTGGTATGATTTAATTAGTTATATACCTTGGTATGATTTAATTAGTTATATACATTGGTAT
Source organism: Bombina bombina (assembly GCF_027579735.1). NCBI lineage: Eukaryota > Metazoa > Chordata > Amphibia > Anura > Bombinatoridae > Bombina > Bombina bombina. The sequence continues at coordinate 85,109,186 of NC_069505.1, read as the reverse complement.
GATTTAATTAGTTATATACATTGGTATGATTTAATTAGTTATGTACATTGGTATGATTTAATTAGTTATGTACATTGGTATGATTTAATTAGTTATATACATTGGTATGATTTAATTAGTTATGTACATTGGTATGATTTAATTAGTTATGTACATTGGTATGATTTAATTAGTTATATACATTGGTATGATTTAATTAGTTATATACATTGGTATGATTTAATTAGTTATATACATTGGTATGATTTAATTAGTTATATACATTGGTATGATTTAATTAGTTATGTACATTGGTATGATTTAATTAGTTATGTACCTTGGTATGATTTAAAGGGATAGAAAACCCAATATATTTTCTTCCACAATTCAGATAGAACATACATTTTTATTATCAAATGTACTTTGTTTTCTTGTTATCCTTTGTTGAAAAGCAGGAATGTAAGCTCAGGAGCGTGCCCGTGTCTGCAGCACTATATGGCAGCAGTTTTGCAACAATGTTATACATTAGAAAGAGCACTAGATGGCAGCACTACCTATCTAGATATCTCTTCAACAAAGAATAGCAAAACAACAAAGCAAATGTGATAATAGAATTACATTAAAAATAATAATTGTATTTAATTGTATTTTCTATCTGAATCTAGAAAGAAAAATTTGGGGCTTCATGTCCCTTTAATTGTATTTGAAAAACACAATTAACAGAAGCTTTCTATTCTCTCTCTTTTACAACCTGATATGTGGTGGTTTAGGGGGTTAATAGTGTAGGACGTTAATTGCAGTGGGCTATATGGTGTGTAATGGGATTTATAGTGTAGGGAGTTAATTGTGGTGGGCTTTGTGGCGGTTTATGGGGTAAATAGTCTAGTGAGTTAATTACAGTGGGCTATGTGTTGGTTTAGAGATTTATAGTGTAGCGGGTAGATTGCAATCTGGGGGTGACAGTTTAAGGGTTAATAGTGTTTCGGGCTATTTTGCAGTGGGCTATGTGGTGGTTAGGGGGTTAATAGTGTAGCGGACTGCTTTGCGTTGGCTATGTGGCGATTAGAAGGTTAATATTGTAGCAGGGTAATTTGCGGTGGGGGTGTGGCAGTTTAGGGATTATTAGAGTAGGTGAGTTATTGCGATGTGGGTTAGTGTGCAAGTGTAGGTGTTAGGTTTATTCAGTTTCCGTGCTCCATTAAAGTCTATGGGGGAATATGTTAATTCCGTTGTGACTTCGCTAGACGGAGGCTTTTTACTTTTACTTTCAACTCATAATATAAGTGAAACCCGATGCACGCAAAAAACCTCCGTCTAACCAAGTTAACACACGACTGGGAGCCCAAAATAGCCATTTGTAATCTTGCCCTAAAGTGGGACAAGCATTCTCCTGGTATATTTTGTTGGCAATAATATGATCTATTATGAAAAGGATACCAATATTATCTAACTTATTTGCACCGTTTGAGAACATAGTACACATTTCATTACATATGTTTCCAGATTATGTATTGTGTGTTCATGTCAGAAAGACTCAAGTGAGTCTATATTTGGTTACAGAGAGGGCAGTAAGAGGGAGCGAATAGTATGAAAGCAGAAAAGTAAAGAAAAGCTAGGTGGAGAGAGAAAGGAAGGTGGAAGAGTTCCAAACTACTACTGGAAAGAACCAGTGGGGCTTATTAGTGTTCTCCACAGAACATTTTGCGAGCCCGGTTGCATGATGAAGTTACCGGGTGGGGGCATAATTTGTAATAATATAACATTGTCTGCTCTTTATAAATGTTACTTAAGGTATCCAAAGCACAAATTAATTCCATAATGAAATTTAAATTGACTGAATGACAATTTGGGCACCAAACATTGAAATTATTTAAAGGGACATAATACTCATATGCTAAATCACTTGAAACTAGTGCAGTATAACTGTAAAAAACTGACAGGAAAATAATACCTGAGCATCTATATGTAAAAAAGGAAGTTATTTTACCTCACAGCTTCCTCAGCTCAGCAGAGTAAGTTCTGTGTAAAAAGTTATACTCAGCTGCTGCCCAGCTGCAGGTAAAAAAAAGAAAAAAAAGAAGAAATGAACAGCAGCCAATCAGCATCAACAGTGCTGAGGTCATGGACTCTTTTACTGTGATCTCATGAGATTTCACTTAACTCTCATGAGATTTCATTGTAAACTTCCTTACACTGAATAGGGAAATAAGATGAGTGTGCACGAATGCTCGCTCCTTCCGCTGTCCCTGGACAGACATACTGATTTGCTGCTTAGAAGTCCTTTACAATGGGTTGTGGCTACTGAGGAACTTTTGAGGTAAAATATCTTTCTTTTTTACATAGAGATGTTCAGGTGATATTTTCTAGACATCTTTTTACAGCTATGCTGAATCACTTTCAAGTCTTTCAACATTTGGGTATCATGGCCCTTTAATATTAGTATATATTGGTATATTCTACCTTAATAGCATTCGCATTGCGATTAGCTTGTAATAGCAGCGCACATTTTCATACATGCAAGCAATATTTAGTGCTCCATTTTTAATCTGACCTTGTGGATATTGCTTTGGGTGAGTTTTTTGTTTTCCTTCTTTTAGGAAGAGTTTGTGTTTGTGATTAATATTTTTTATAGAACACAGTAACTGTTACCTTCTAGTTGTATTTATATATTGCTGATATAAGTTCTCACTGTTCTGAGCATGTTATACTTATAATATTGCGCTTGCATTGTGAGAAACGAGTTCTATATTAACGACATGCTAGTTACAGTGTGGTAGCAGTATTATAACTAAAACACATTCTGCACAGTGAAAAATTATATAGCCAATAAATAAATCCAACTAGAAAGTAGTGGCTACTGTCTTCTATGAAATATTAATATCACAAACACAAAATCTAACTAAAAAAAAAGAAAAAAAAAAAAAAAACCCGCCAAAAGCAAAAAACACACGATTTTTAAAATCACAATAATTAAAATACATATTAAAGCATTATAGAATAAAATACATATAAATAATACACAGCCAGATTACGAGTTTTGCGTTATGGCTGGCTCGCTACTAACGTGCAAGTTATTTCCACCGCTCATCTTTAGCAGCGCTGGTATTACAGGTTTGCAAAAACCCGGCGTTAGCAGGCCATATTGCAGCGTTGAGCTCCTTGGAACTCCATACCGCACCCAAATACCAGCGCTGTGGTGAGTTGCAGTGAGCTGTTTTTACGTGCTTGTGCACGATTTCCCCATAGAAATCAATGGGGAGAGCCGGCTAAAAAAAAGCCTAACACCTGCAATAATGGAGCATAATGCTCCATAACGCAGCCATATTGATTCCTATGGGGAAAGAAAAAGTTAAGTTTAAACCTAACACCCTAACAGAAACCCTGAGTCTAAACACCCCTAATCTGCTGCCCCTGACCTCGTCTCCACCTACATTACAGTTATTAACCCTAATCTGCCACCCTGACATTGCCGCCACCTACACTTTTATACCCCTAATCTGCTGCCCCTGACATTGCCGCAACCTACATTACTGTTATTAACCCCTAATCTGCCACCCCCATTGTCGCCGCCACTATACTACAGTTATTAACCCCTAAACCTAACCCTAAGTCTAACCCTTACCCTAATGTAACCCTAACCCTAACACCCACTAACTTTAATATAATTAAAATAAATCTAAATAAAAATTACAATTAATACCTAAATAATACCTATTTAAAACGAAATACTTACCTGTAAAATAAACCTAAGCTAGCTATAATATAACTAATAGTGGCATTGTAGCTAGCTTAGGTGTTATTTTTATTTTACAGCTAAGTTTGTATTTATATTAAATAGGTAGACTAGTTAGTAAATAGTAATAGCCCTATCAAAATAAAAATGCCCCCCCAAAATAAAAAAACGCTAGCCTAAACTAAAATGCCAATAACCCTTAAAAGGGCTTTTTGCGGGGCATTGCCCCAAATAAATCAGCTCTTTTACCTGTAAAAAAACATACAAACAACTCCCCCAACAGTAAAACCCATCACTCACACAACAAACCCCCAAATAAAATCCTATCTAAAAAACCTAATCTCCCCATTGCCCTGAAAATGGATTTTGGATGGGCATTGCCCTTAAAAGGGCATTAAGCTCTTTTACGTTGCCCAAAGACACTAATCTAAAAATAAAACCCACCCAATAAACCCTTAACAAATCCTAACACTAACCCCCAAACATCCACTTACAGTTTTTGAAGACCGGACATCCATCCTCAATGAAGCCGGGAGAAGTCCTCATCTAAGCAGCAGAAGTCCTCATCGAAGCCGGCAGAAGTCTTCATCCAAGCGGGCCAAAGTTGTCCTCCAGGCGGGCAAAAGTCTTCATCCAGACAGCATCTTCTATCTTCATCCTTCCTGCGCGGAGCAAAACCATCTTCAAGACATCTGTTGCGGAGCATCCTCTTCTTTCCATGGGGACTACAGAATGAAGGTTCCGATTGGCTGAAAGAATTCTATCAGCCAATCGGAATTCAAGGGACGCCATCTTGGATGACGTCCCTTAAAGGAACCTTCATTCTGTAGTCGCCGTGGAAAGAAGAGGATGCTCCATGCCGGATGTCTTGCAGATGGAGCCGCTCCACGCCGGAAGGATGAAGATAGAAAATGCCGCCTGGATGAAGACTTCTGCCCGCCTGGAGGACAACTTTATTTTGATAGAGGTATTAGATTAGGTGTAAATAGTTTAAATAGTTGATCATTTCTTTTTTATTTTGTGTAATTTAGTGTTTATTTTTTTTTGTAATTTAGAAATTATTAGAAATTTAGAATTGTATTTAATTAATGTAATTTATTTAATTATAGTGTGTTAGGTGTTAGTGTAACTCAGGTTAGGTTTTATTTTACAGGTAACTTTGTATTTATTTTAACTAGGTAGCTAGTAAATAGTTAATAACTATATACTAACTAGTCTACCTAGTTAAAATAAATACAAACTTAGCTGTAAAATAAAAATATCACCTAAGCTAGCTACAATGTAACTTTTAGTTATATTGTAGATAGCTTAGGTTTATTTTAGAGGTACGTATTTAGTTTTAAATAGGTATTATTTAGGTATTAATTGTAATTTTTATTTAGATTTATTTTACTTATATTAAAGTTAGTGGGTATTAGGGTTAGGGTTACATTAGGGTTAGACTTAGGGTTAGGTTTAGGGGTTAATAACTGTAGTATAGTGGTGGCGATGTTGGGGGCGGCAGATTAGGGGTTAATAACAGTAATGTAGGTTGCGGCGATGTTAGGTACAGCAGATTAGGGGTTAATAATATTTAACTAGTGTTTGTGATGCGGGAGTATGGCGGTTTAGGGGTTAATATGTTTATTATAGTGGCGGCGATGTCCGGAGCGGAAGATTAGGGGTTAATATTTTTATTTTAGTATTTGCGATGCGGGAGGGCCTCAGTTTAGGGGTTAATATGTAGTTTATGGGTGTTAGTGTACTTTTTAGCACTTTAGTTATGAGTTTTATGTTACGGCTCTGTAACATAAAAGCCATAACTACTGACTTTCAGTTTACGTTATGGATCTTGGCGGTATAGGCTGTAGCTGTCACTTTTTGGCCGTACAGGCAAACTCGTAATACCAGCGCTATGTGAGTCCCATTGAAAAAGGACTTTTTGAAAGCTGCTGTAGTTACGTTGCGTGACGAAAAAACAAAAAAGACTCATAATAGCAGCGGTAGTGAAAAAGAGCCATAATGCTGCTTTTTCACTCATAACACACAACTCGTAATCTAGCCGACAGTATGGGCTAGATTACAAGTGGAGTGCTAAATATTGCTTGTATGCAAGCTATATTACCGCTCCACTTTGTAATACCAGCGGACAAGTAAATCGCAATGGGAATGCAAGCTTGTTTTCACATTGCTGGGAAGCATTGCGCTCACGAGAGCGCACTTCCATAGGCTCCTATAGGAGCCTTGTTCTGATGCCGTCAGAGACAGCATCAGAACCTTGAACAGCAAAGGTCAGCATTTTTAAATATATAAGTATATGAATATATACAGTACATATATATTTATGTGTTAATATAATCTATGTACACATATTAACACTTAAATATATAAGCACATGCATATATATTTACATTGCGGTCTATGAGAACACACAGTTCCCATAGACCGCAATGTAAAGGCACTGTTCTGTGCTATTTTTTTTTTTAACACCCCACTCCCAATAACTTTAAAGCCCAAAAATTGCCTTGTGCAGTTTTGTTCTATTAAACAAAAAATGCTAGATTTTTTTTAATAAAAAAACATTTTGCCCTCTATTTATCGTGCTCACAGGGCAAATTAACACGGTTGCGTTAGCATGATAATTTAGCGCTTCACTTGTTATCTAACCCTATAAACATGTATAATTTAACCAAAATTCCACAGCTTCTATAGGTGTATTATTGATGTCATAGTTTCCCTATTGTATTTTAACAAAAAGGGTTAAGTTTCAGTTGATACATTGTTTTGCCATACTGTGTAAAGGGATCATTTACATTATACCTTTAATATAGTTAGCAATAATGCTTTTAAAATATTAACAAGTATCAGAAAAGCATTGCCACTCACATGATGTAGGGGCCAATTTATTAATCTCTGTCCGACACAATACACTGTAGCGTATCATGTCCGACACGATACACTGTAGCGTATCATGTCCGACAGACAAAGTGGAATGCCCACAGCATATGCTGCCGGCATTTAACATTGCACAAGCAGTTCACCAGAACTGCTTGTGCAATGCTGCCCCCTGCAGATTTGCGGCCAATCAGCAGCTAGCAGGGGGTGTCAATCAGCACGATCGTATACGATCGGGAGGATTGCAGACCACAGCCTCAGAGGCAGTGGACCAGTTATGGAGCAACGGTCTTAAGACCACTGCTTCATAACTGCTATTTCCGGCGAGCCTGAAGACTCGCGTGGAAACTGGGGCATCAAGCTCCTTTCAGAGCTAGATAATTCGGCCCCGTAGAGTAAAATGCCTCTCAGCGAGACTCACTTTCAAACACTGATTTCGGCCGTATTTAAATATTCTCCAGCAATCTTGATCGCCCAACGGATCCATTTTTAAAATATCACCATTACCACAATGTTTTGATCATCAGGGACTAAGTATTGGTATACAGACAGATATAATATAAAAAAAGCATTTGTGTGTACAGAAAGTGATATAATAAGGAGATCTGATTTCCCTCAAAATAAGCCCATTTTAATGGATTGGGATTTCAAAGAACAAAAACAGCTATTTAATTTAAAAATAAATCTAAAGAAGCAAGTTTATATGTTTTATACCCTGCAGTTGGTATTACATGTCAGTGGAAACACATTTAGGGGGAAACAAAATTCCAGTAAACTGTCCCTTTAATATGAACGAGCAGTAAGCTAAAAGCAGTGATGTACTTCCTGCTAAATGCTTCCTGCTCATTGGCTGATAGATCCAGTTCCTTATTTTACATATCATTCAATAAGCCTAAATAGGAAGTACATAAGTGATACAACTGTATTGGTTTAATGTTAAAGTCTGTTTTTCAGAACAAAATACATTTTACATAACTAAATGCTTCTTCTTATAATTATCGCTACCAATTGTTGTCTTGCAGGGTACAATAATTACCGACGAGGATGGGTGTTGTCCTACTTGCCAGCTTAAAGGTAAGTGAATTATAAATAGATTTGTACCAGATAAAGTGGTGTATTAAGTACATACATTCACAACTCCCAGTCACTGCATATTTCATAAGTTACTACATAGCTCTGTCCCATCTCTTTCACTTCCCTATAAAAATGCAGATTTCACAAACTGGAGATGACCAGCCATACTCATAAAATGTATTGAGATCACCCAGTCAATTACAGTCCGTGCCCATGACCAACTCTATTGCTTTCCCTTGATGGATTGCTGGCACTCCTCTTTTATTGCTGACTCTACACTAGCAACCCACTCTTGGATATTAGCCGTGAAATGTCATTCTACAAATTAAACTATCATCCAAAATTAGAAGCTTGGTACTGCTGTTGCTGTCCATCCTTAATCTATTTATTTTTAACTTTCAAAGAAATGTTGTATTGTCCAAATCCTACCCAAAAATGTCCAAATATCTACCAAGATTACATATACCTAGTTTTTAATTGTGCATTGCCTTCCTTTTGATCACCTAACACTTCTGTAGACAACCAGATCTGTGCCTCTCAAGCAAAACAACTTTATCTTCAGCCACCTAGGTCACATCTCTTATGCCTTCTCCCCAGATATAATTTTAAAATAGTGGGTGTCATGCATACATGCTCAAAGCCCTCATCTTTTCCCAAAGGATTTCCAGAACCAGTGAGTGAGGGAAACATGTAAGCAGTAGCCACATGTTTTGTGGCAGATCTATAACCACATGGGTGTGGGGCCAAGAGTTATAGACATGTCAATTAGTATATATACCAGATTTCCATAAATCTATTGTATATGTGATCTATATAGAAATGTTAGATTAACTGCGGTTGGTACGAGAGAAACCGTGCTTTCTATATCCGAGTAAATCCACTAATATAAGTTGGTGGGGTAATTATTTATCAGGACAGCATGATGATAAAATACTTTCAATATTAATATTGTCTTAGTGGGGTCATATTACTTATGCTTTACTACCTATAGAGTTGAAACAAGCTTTAAATATAAAGAGAGCAGCCTTTTGTGAGACTAGTGAAATGAAGTATATTATCATGACAGGGAGCAGGGTATATGGTTTGAGAGAGGTTTGAGATTTTTTGTCATATAACTTGTATATGCCCATAATATCTGGGAGTTCACTCATATCATAGATGCACACATATAAGGAGGAAGATACCCCTTGAGGTTTTTATAAATATTTAAATTATAGATATTGATTGTAAGATTATATTATTAAACACAGGTAATAAGCTGAGATAATATGAGGATAACATTTGTTTATTAGGTAGTAATGTTAGCTAGGCCTATTACATACTAAGAAACTGCAAAACCACTTCATATAGTATGATTAGCCTATAAATAATGTATGAAATAAAATTCTAAAGAATAATGTTTGCTAGGCTCTGGTATGGCACTTAACCATTGGGAAAGATTATATGAATAAGCACCAATTGTAGTCATCTCAAGCCTATGCCTACAATTATCCCAAAGTGGACAGGAAGACTGAGCCTCTGCAACAATATAATATAGTAGAGCCTGTACAGGCTTTGAACTGAAATGCTGTTACACCAGTACCATAATGAAAAAGAACATGTGTTCCACTATCCTATATAATTAAACCTTGCCACTGAGGTACGGGCCCTATACCCAAGGACAAGTAGGCCAGCCATATTAGGAAGCATCTAGGATCTAGTGGTATGCTGCTATTTAATGTAAATATATCAGCAGCCTGTTCTTTACTAATAAAAATCAGCATGGGTAGCTCAGTATCCCATTAAGCTAAATAATAAAGCTTCTAAAAGAGAATATTCAGTAATTCTAATGCCAAACATGGTAATTATTAACTTTATAAATCAAGAGATAAACAAAAATGTCCCCCAGATTGATAAGACATCTGTCTAATAAAAAGAGTCCATGAAAGCTTTAACCTATACCCCTCCTGATGAGGAATATGTTCACGTTAGCTGCCGCGAGAGGGCCTTAAACATGACTACTTCAAAACACAGTTTCAGGAGATAAGAGTAAAGGTGTCCCGGGGCAGCAAAGTATACCGCCACAGCAACATCCCATAATATGTCATACTGCTGATGGACCGATTTCAGGATTGTAGATGAGGTGTCATTAAAGATATAACACTCAGAGATACCTGTATCCTGATGAAAGGAGGCAAGCTGCGCAAAACACGGGTCACCATTTATAATTTGTTGCTTGAAAGAGCTATCAGCAGGAGTAGTGACAGGGTTGTTCTCCGTGGTTGCTTACCCTTCACTGAGTGATAGTCCCGAATCATCATTAGGAAGAAAATCTGTGGTTAGGGTTCCATCATTCCCTTGTGATTCCAGCTCATTTCAATGATTCAATGAGTAGCCCAGGGGTATTTTGAATATAAATATATAAGACCTTTCCTTGAATGTTCCATGAATTATTAATCTTCTTAAAATATGTCTAATAAAGATGATTTAGTAGTGATGCTGTCAACATTATTAAAATATATTTCTCCAGGTACTAGCTCTGAATGATCTCTGACTGTTTACCTTATTAAATTAATTTTTAAATTAATTAATTAATTTAATTAATTGTTAAATTAACTAAATTAACAGGACATGTAGACTGAGATTGTGTGCACTCTTTTAGGGTTTCATATGTATGTGTATATATACTGTGTATATATATATATATATATATATCTGGATAAGGATAAGCACTCACTGGATTTAAACACAACAAATTATTTATTCGGCAGTGACGTTTCGGGGCATTCACCCCTTCCTCAGATAGAGTCTATATATATATATATATATATATATATATAATAGGCTTGTACATGATATCTCATACAGCAAATGAGAAATAAAATTGTTTTTTTATCAATTGCTTTCTTAAAGGGTTTGTTTTTCTTTCACACTTGCATTTTCATGATTGTATTTTTTTTTATCATAACATCTATCAGAAATAGTGGCATTGTAATTACTGTTCCACCTAGTTTTTTACACAGATTTGAAACAAAAACCCAGAAGTCCCGAAAATCATCTTCTTAAGAGAAATAATTACGATATTCTATACACAAATAACGTACCATATACAAATGGCATTCAGATTATTTAACACTTACCAGGATGGTATCAGAAGAAAAAAGGTTGATTTTACACATTTCCAAAACACCAGAAATGTTGAAAACTCATTCCTGGCTAGGGCCTTTTATCAGCCGAATCTATTTGGAATTGTGATTTAAAAAAAAAAAAAAAGTCACAAATTTGCCCAAATTGGAAACTATTTATTGTGACCAAATTTCCGAACAATTGCGACCAATTCCATATTTATTATAGTTCAAATGAGTTGTCTCACATTTATATTGTTATATTAATTTATTTTATTGTAGAAGGTGTAGCGGCACTCCAGCTACATAGGGCTTCATAAGCTCTCCTCGCTCTGGGTGCACTTCAGAAATAAGTAAAGTCAGCATCGAAGGAAGTCACTCACAGGGTCTTTCAAAACAAACATATAGTATTTATTTTGACGTTTTGGGTATCACCCCGTTTTCAAAAAACAGCATAATAGTAAACAGTATACTCCCCCCCTTTAATACCCCTGCATGGCAAACATTAGTGCGGCGCTCACCCCGGCTCCCAGAAGTTGTCCGCCATCACGTGACGCTATGACTACTCGCGTGACGTAGCTTCACGTGATGGCGGGCAACTTCTGGGTGCCGAGGTGAGCACCGCTCTAATGTTTGCCGTGCAGGGGTATTAAAGCGGGTGAGTAGTATACTGTTTACTGTTATGCTGTTTTTTGAAAACGGGTGATACCCGAAACGTCAAAATAAATACTATATGTTTGTTAGGAAAGACCCTGTGAGTGACTTCCTCCGATGCAGACCTTAATTTATTTTATAATATATAAAGCAAGTCAGAAAGACTCACTGATTATAGGGTAAGATTGTGCATTAATTAAGAAATAAGTTCAGTTATACTGACCCTCATACTAATGTTACTGGATCCGATTCATAAGTATATAAACCACTTCCATGTTCCTCTAGGTATAAATAATAGTTACTTAAGATTAAACAATTTATACTGTGTTTTCTTACAGATGTTTGTACAAAATTCCTAACAAATGAGAATATCACATTTGATAACTGTGTAACTGAAACAGAAGTGGAAGTAGCGTACTGTACAGGTTACTGTGACTCCACGAGTGGGTAAGTCAAATCTACCAGTAAAAGGGCATACCATTTTTTAATATACTAGTCCTAAAGCCCGTTCACACGGGCCATTTTTTGCAGGGTTCAGCGGTCCCACCCCTTGCTCTCTCTCCCCCCTCTCTTTCGCACTCTCTTCCCCCCTCTCTTTTGAGCTCTCTCTCTCCCCCTCTCTTTTGAGCTCTCTCTCTCTCCCCCTCTCTTTTGCGCTCTCTCCCCCCTCTCTTTTGCATTCTCTACCCCCTCTTTTGTGCTCTCTCTCTCCCCCCCTCTTTTGCGCTCTCTCTCTCCCCCTCTCTTTTGCGCTCTCTCTCTCCCCCCCTCTTTTGCGCTCTCTCTCTCCCCCCTCTTTTGCGCTCTCTCTCTCCCCCTCTCTTTTGTGCTCTCTCTCCCCCTCTCTTTTGCGTTCTCTCTCTCTCTCTCTCTCTCCCCCTGTCTCTCCCTCTCTTTCTCCCCTCTCTCTCTCCCCTCTCTCTCTCTTCCCCTTTCTCTCCCCCCCCCTCTCTCTCCCCTTCTCTCTCTCTCTCTCTCCCCTCTCTCTCTTCCCCTCTCTCTCTCTCCCCTTCTCTCTCTCTCTCTCTCCCCTCTCCCCTCTCTCTCTCTCCCCCTCTGTCTCCCCCTCTCTCTCCCCCCTTCTCTCTCTCTCCCCCCTCTCTCTCTTCCTCTCTCTCTCTCTCCCCTCTCTCTCTCTCTCTATCCTCCCCCTCTCTCTCCCCCTCTCTCTCTCTTTCTCCCGCTCTCTCTCTCTTTCCCCCCCCCTCTCTCTCTCTCTCTTCCCCCCCCCCTCTCTCTCTCTCTTTCCCCCTCTCTCTTTCTCCCCTCTTTTGATCTCTCTCTCCTCCTCTCTTTTGCTGTCTCTCTCTCTCTTGTGCTCTCTTTATCTCCCCTCTTGATCTGTCTCTCACCTTTCTTATGTTTTCCCTACCCCTCTCTCCCCTCTTTTGAGCTGTTTTGAGCTCTCAGTCTGCACAGCCTTTCACGGGCCCGCCCGGCCCCGCCCCTTCACGGCCCACCCAGACCCGCCCCTTCACGGACCTTCAGGCTCGGTCACGCCCCCTTGACGCTCGGTCAGGCCCACGCCCGGCCACACCCACTTCTGCTCGCACGGCAGATCAGGTAGGGACTGTAAGGCCAGGTGTGTTTGTCCTATCTCTACTGCGCATGACAGCTTCGGACAAACACACTTGGCCATTTATAGTATACAATGATACAGTAAAGGATATGGTATGATTTTCAACAAAGGATACAAAAGAATGAAGCACATTTGATAATATAAATAAATTGGAAAGTGTATTTTTATATATTGCATGCTTTACCTGAATCATGAAGATTTAATTATGACTTTACTGTTCCTTTAACGCCTCAGCTACTGGAGAGGATGCAAGTTACTATACTTCTACCTTCTGCCTGCAAAGGATTTAACAGGACATTAAACACAAGGGCCAGATTAAAAGTAGAGCGCTAAATATCGCTTTCTTAAAAGCGATATTAACGCTACACTTAGTAATACCAGAACACGATAATGTGTGCTGGTATTGCAAGTTGAAAGCAGTGTGATTGCGAGCTCGCGTTCGCATTGCTGGGAAGCAATGCACTCATGAGAGGGTGCTTCCATGGGCTCAAAAGGGAGCTTCGTTCTCATGCGGTGAGACATGGCATGAGAACTCGCACAGTGCTGGGGGTAAATAGCGCAGCAATGGCAGCAGTTTGTAAATATATATGTATATGAATATATACATACAGTATATATGTATCTGTTAATATGTGTAGTTTAATTAAAAGTTTATTAAGCAACACGGACAATTTATTCTTCTTTAATAAAGTACAAAATTGCTTGTAAACTGTTTAAATGTTGGAGTCAATGCATTATTAACTTTCAGCGATATACAATAAAAATGCAATTGTTAAATGAAGTTAAAAGCCATGCCTAATGTTTAAGCTTTGCACCTCATTGTTGTTATTGTTATTAACACTGAGATACTTTACAGATATTCTATGACTCTCATGATGGAAAATAAATGTAGCTGTTGTCAACCTCGGAAGACCAGTATGAAGGATTGTAAACTGACATGTCAAAATGGCACCACTGTTAACCACTCTTATACTTTTATCGAAGAATGTGGCTGTGATGTCCTCAAATGTGTGAAATTTTCTTATGATTTGCTTTCAACTACTATAAAGCCATAGGCTATAGAGGAATTGCTGAAAGTCAACCAAGCCATCATATGCACAGGCCCCCACTACTGGTTTACATGCATACTAATGTTAATGATGAGTAGATAAAACCCAAGACATCTAGAAATTAAGCTTTATTAGGTATTAGTGTTTAACATAAGACAAAACATATCATCAAGGACATTTAAAAACGGAGTCCTTATATATTTAAGCTTACAATAAAAATGTATGCTCATTACCACATTATTAAATGCCAAAACCTTATTTCTAAATTGTTTGTGTACTGGTACTTTAGTCTTTATTTCATTCTGTAAAGAAAATGCTCAATAGAATCGTTCCAAGTAGTATGCATGAGGACTTCTTGCCAATACATATGTATGTAATAAATTACAAAATAAAATATAAGAGAATGTATGTAAATAATTAATCATGTTATATGTCAAGCGAGATGTAGAAGTGTTTGCTTTGGCTATATGTTTTTCATATGATCTCCCATGAACAACAGTACATTCCTATACTCTGAAGCAATTTTTTTAATTTTTTTCCTACTCACCTAATATTTCCAAACAGCACAGTGCCTTGGAGTGTTCTGCATATTTACCAAAGAATACTCTAAATAAGAGACACCTCCTCATCATATTCTTACAAACATGCTTGAACAAGCTTGATTTGATAGAACTCCCTTTAGAGTATTCTACTCTCTAACCAATGAACTTCAATAATGACTTTATTTAAATGTATCTGCATGTGACCGGGAGTCTACTAAAAACCTAAAGTGAAAATTTTATTTTACCTCCATAAATATTCCATATCTCTTTTTACAAGAAATTACTAAGGTGTTCTAGATTCAAAATCAAGGTGTATAGTCTAAAAATCTGATTACAAAATTTAACAAATTTCATGAAAAAAAATATTTTCTTACCAAGTACAGTAAAATATTTCTAATTGTTTAGTTGATATACATTTCAATAAAATGTTATGTTTATATTCCCCTACTGTGCAAATACATTGATCTCTAAATTAAATGCCAGCATTAGCATCGGTTTTAGTACTTTTATGATTGCTTGCATCTAAGGACAAATACATTAAATTCTCTATCATGTAGAATGATTTTACTTATGATAATGATTGAACCTCATCTGTGTGGTATTAACATACTTGTACTTAATTCCAATAAACATGAGAGCTAAATATCACTTTTGTGCAAAACTGTGAGGTTGTTGACTTTCAATGCAGTGATAAAAAATACCCATGGTGAAATGACACCATTGCCAACGGCAAGAGTAACAAGGAATGAGAAAGGAAGGAACAAAAAACAAGGTGTATTAATGGCAAGGGAGGTGTTAAGATGAAATATATGTGAGAGTCAAGAAGATATTTATATTTAAAAAAATAATAGGGAGAAAATACAAGGACAGAAATCATAGCCTGGCATGGCTTTTTATGGGGGTTTCAGATCAGAACCCATGCAAAGCCACTTGAAAACCACACAGTAAACAATTTATCAGAATGTTTTCAAATACATTTTTGGCATGTTAATACTGACCTTGCATGGGATAATTCAGTTGCAGCATTGCAATCCACAAGAAAACTTTTTTTTTCTGGAGAGTTTCTCAGAATCTTTATTTTATTTATTTTTTTTAAAATTTCTGTGCATCCAGAGGCATTGCTAGTTTGAAAAAAAAAAAAAGAGAACAGGGTCTGCAACCTATGGGTGCATTTGATAGCCCCCTCCCTAATTCCACATATACTCTGTCCAAACCTCTATATTTAAGTATTTCAATCCAGTACTGATTCTACCTAATTGACTGAACTCATATAACTAGTTTATAGCCCAAATATTTTTTTATTAAGGTTATTAAATACATTTTATTAAAACGTTTTAGTATTACACTCTTATGGGTCTTCAAGATACATATTAAGAAAAAAAATACGATAAATGGGTATCAATGCAAAAAACTAGTTCAGTCTCACATGGCTTTACTTGAATACATTGGGTAAAGATTCAACATACGAATAGATTTGAATACTAGTATTCAGTAATCATTTTGTTAAGCACACTCTATTTCCCCTGTATATATATATATATATATATATATATATATATATATATATATATATATATATATATATATATATAAAAATATAAGTCTGCACAAGTAGCCAGCAATATTAGAAATAAGATATTATAGAGACAAATAGAACTCTATTTGTCAAACTGCAGATGCAGCTTGGGAGCACCTTCAGTGCAGGCTTGCATGAGCATAAGAAGCAGTAGTCATCAGATAGCGGTTTTCTAAACTATATGCCAGCATTCAGACTAGTCTGATAAGGGTGGCTGACAGCCCCTGCTCATTGTGCTATGATACATGTGGGTGGTGTGAAGCTGTCGTCTATCAGTTATCATAGATGGACAGATTCCCTAATTGGGAACCTATCCTTCCACACATTAATAAATTTAGCCCATAGTCTTCATAAAGAACAATATATATATAGATCACATAAAAATAATGGAACAATAATCATCCAGTCAATGAGTCAATTGATAGTGGTATGTTTTTAAGGAGAGTATCGATGTGACAACATTTTTCCAGTCCACTAAGGATGGTATTGCTACTTTCTTCACAAATGTAGGTATTAGTTGTTTAGCACAATTTAACATAATATTTATGGTAGTTTGATATGCAGCCTGCATGTGATCTTGGGGGTTTGTTAAGTAAACTAAATAAAGGTTCTAAAGGTTCTTTAATGGAGATTACTTTCTCTTTTTCCCCAAACATTTTTGTCCATAAAGGAATTATCTGAAGACATTGCCAACATTTATGTAATAAAGTACCCTTATGTCCACAACCGCTACAATATAAATTAGGTGCTTGTAGGTATATTTTAACTAATCTATTGGGAGTTAAGTACCATCTACAAATGATTTGCATATTTGTTTCCATTACACTCATTGAGGAAGAAGACATAATCATTTGGTGGACTTTTAACCAATATTTTTTTGATACAGGAATCTGATGTTTCTCTTGACACAAACTGACATAGGAGGGAGTGATGAATCTAAAGTAATGCAATACTCCTCTCTATTGTGAGTAACATACATTTTCAAATGGTGTAAGCAGCCTGATTGTTTTAGATTTCTCAGGGTGATGATATATAAAGTGAGTCATGCAAGACTGCACACTGCGATTTAAGAAGCAGCCATGTAAGACCACTACATCCTAATGTCCTTAATGTAATATACTTCACCCTCCTTTTCATTTTAAATACTCATCACCAATGATGTAGAATTTATCAAGCTGTTGATGCAGTTTAGTAGACCTTTCAGTGCAGGCATTCTAATGCAAGACTGCATACTGCAAATTAAGAAGCAGCCATGTAAGACCATTGTTACCTAACCTCCTCAAAATCTCAGAAGTGACAGAGTTAAATTCCCTAATACTCGTTCATCTTGGTGATTGACAAGTAGTTTGTGCAATCATAAATAAGGGCTGCCGATGTCCATTCATCCCATACGCAGATAAACAGGTTCCCTGACTGGGAACGTTATCTGGCTGCTGCTAGGTCATAAATACTTTTGATTTAACTTTTTTTTATTAGATTTTTATTAGATTTCTACATTAAGAATTACAAAATAACACATACTGCATATTAATTAGATTTAAGAATCATAGTTTGTCAATTCTTGCTAACAATTTTCTACTATTTGAGTATTTTCATTGACATACATTACAGCAAAGAGGATAACGCTTCAAATAATACATTTGGTATAATGTGTATGTTTTTTTTTCTTTCTCAGTCAGCATAGTTTTAAACAGCCTCTATGTCTTACCGGCTTGAAAACTGACATTACAGATATTAAATCAATAAATGGAAAATAAAATTAATAGAATATCTTAACAAAGAAGAGAAAAAAGAGATAAGTAAAGGAAAAGTAAAAAAGGAAAACAATGCCTTTGAATATAAGTCATCCCATCAGATGTCCGGACTCTCGCATGAATAAAAAGAAAATTATATAACAGTTTGAGCAGTTATATTTTAATCATGTATGTTGAATAATGCCTGCAGTCACTGTAATGTTATAAAGAATCAAACATGATCCAATAAAACCATATCTTTTGGAAAGTTTCTTGTGTGTCTTGTAAAAATGCGTATTTCTTCCCAGGTAGGAGCCCTTTCCTTCCAATGGTGAGCTAAACATATTTGTATAGGTGTGCACAAAATCTTAATGAATTGGTTAATATGTTTGTTAAAATCCTTCAGATGTTCATGTAGAAAGGCCTACTGCATAACTAGGTGTGCCAGACTATTCAGGAGTGTAGCGTGAGATATAATAGTTAGTGGGTGTAAGATACCACCTGAAAGCTGTTTTTAGCAGCCCCCTACCTGATTTATATAATACATTATTTGAATTATTAAATTCTTTATCTAGCCTGGAAATTAGGTTTATTACTTTGCTTGGCCATCTGAAGAGTTTGATATAGTTGAGTAATAGCCTTCCTAGGTATTGTTCTGGAGCTTCATAAAATTTCCATGGTGGTGGGACCCCCCACCCGGGGCGCAAACAGATAATCGCGTAAACCAGAGGATAATTGTAAATTTAAATACTAGTGTAATTTTAGCAGGTGAAGTTTATCCCATAATTGTTTATAATTCCGGAGATTACTATTTTCCAGTATGTCAGCTATCCTATACAGGCTGCTATTCTACCATTTGTTCATCACTAAGTTCAGTAGATGATTATAAACATTATTCTTATGTCAGAGTTCGGAATACGTATAGCATCCTGGGTAAAATTGTCATTTTAATAGCTGACAGGCATCCATACTAAGAAAACTTCTGTTCACTCTATTTAATAAGATACTGTTTGATTGTTTTATAGAACAGTGAATAATTTGCCCTGTAGAGGTCTGAAAAGTGCTTAGTTAAGCTAATCCCTAAATACTTTAAATGATTTTTAACCAAATTAAATTAAAAATGTAATTTTATCTTTTTTATAGTGTGATCTGCTATTAAAAGGTGCATCACTTCACATTTTTCGAAATTAACTGTATAGCCAGACAGTGTAAATGTTTTAAGTGTATTGTATACATTTGGAAGAGCTATCAGAGGTTTGGTCAGGGAAAGAAGCATATTGTCTGCAAACACTGTAATCTTATATTCTTCCTAATTGACCTTAACTGCTGTGATATCTGGGGAATTCCCAATATGTATGGCCAGACGTTCTATGCATATCACAAACAAGAGGGGGGGCAGCGGGCACAGATTGATGTCCTATTGTCCTTACACATGGTAAAGGACGCAAATATATACTTTTTATAGCAGTTATAAAAAAAATAATTTAAACCCCATCCTTTCAAAAAATGAATACATATAATCCCAGTCCACTCTTTCAAATGCCTTCTATGCGTCCAAGGACAGTATCAGAGAAAGTGTTTTAGTTTCATGTAACTGGTACATTAGAGAGATAATTCTTTTAATGTTATCAGGGGCTTCCCTATTTTTAATTAAACCAGCTTGATCCGGGTGAATCGGTTAAGGGAGAATACGTTTCAGCCGATTAGCTAACATTTGTGTGAAAAAATTTAAATCCTGGTTTATTAAGAAAATTGGATAATTTTTGCACAGGGTTTTGTCTTTTACCAGTTTTAGGAAGAACAATTATCTTAAAGCTCTGGGGGTAAGTCGTAGCCCTGAAGAATGTGATTACAGAATTTGAACAAATGGGGTATCAGTTTGGATTTAAACACTTTGTAATAATCCCCAGGAAATTCATCAGGACCACTGCCTTTCCTGGATTCAGATCTTTAATTACAATCTGAACCTCAGAAGAAATAATATCCACTTTCAGATTATCTAGCTTTTGCTGATTAATGTTTGGTAATTTAGCTTCCTCTAAATATTTAGTCAGAAGTGCATTAGTTTATGTAGATTTGGCAACCTTGTTCCCAGCATATAAGGTGCTATAGTAATTAACGAATAGTTCTACAATTTCACCTGGGCGTGATGTCACTTTTATATTTGGCTTACATAAAGAAGATATAGATTTGTCTTTCATCCTGTCCCTACGTTTAGAAGCTAAGAACCTATCAGACTTGTATGCATAAATAAAGTATTTTGTTTTCAATCTCTGACTAGCCTAAACCAACTGTTCATATTATAGCTGATCTAACGGTTCATTTTATAGCTGATCTAACGTTTGATGTTTTTCTGCCAATGTTTTATATTTTGAGGGAGATTTAGATAAGCTATGTTGTTTTTCTAGTTGCGCTATCTTGAGTTGTAATGTTGAAAGTAGCGTTTTATTTTGCATATGATTTGGGATTTTAGTTTTATTAAGAGCCCTCTCATATATGATTTATGGGCCGCCCAGGTGTGGATAGGGTTGTTTGTAGAATTACCATTAATTTGCCAGTATTCCAGCTTGTGTTTAAATATGGTATCTCTATGTAAGGGAAATACTAGTGTTGTCAGATCATAGGTCCAATTACTAATTGATTTTGGAGGGAGATGCCACGACAACCTAGCCAAGATAATGGAGTGGTTGAACCATACACAGGGATAGATGGAAGAAGATTCCAAAGTTAGCCAACATATTCTGTCTCAGAAATACATAATCCAGTTTAAAAAAATAGTTTTTTATGGGCCCCTGAATAAAAAGTGTGGTCAGTCGTGTACCCATGTAGTGCTAACCATGAATATAAGATGTCATGCCCCTCAAAAGAGCCTATTATTAATTTGATTGTCCTGTTATATTTAATTTGAGTGCGTGTGAAAGTATTTTGTGGACAAGGGACACATAATTTAAGTGAAACATTAAAATCTCCAGCCAAAAGAAAGTAAGTCTAGTAAGAAGGTGTGACATTTTGTGGAAGAAATTCTCTTGTTTATCATTTGGTGCATAAATATTAAAAAAGATCATTTTAACTTCATTAATATGTCCTTTTATTTTGTGTTTAAGTATTTTTTATTAGGTACATTGTTTTTACATCATAACAACAACTTCTTAATACATCAGAGAGACATGTTGCAAATAAAAGACATTATGAAATCAATGACCTTAGTTTTCTGGGGACAATCAAGAATAAACAAGAATAATAATACACAGTAATGTACCAATAGTTGTAAATACAGAGAAATAAACATCATAGGTTAGGTTGGGTGGGGAGGTAGGGATAGGGAAACCAGATTATGGTACATGGGGGGGGGGGTGGGGTTATCCCGCCAAAGTTGGAGTATTAGAGTGTATAGCATATACTTCTAGCTCTATGAGATAGTGCAGAACTAATTTATAGACTGCAATAAGTGAAAAACATAATTCTAGATTAATCAAACTTATTACACTATTAAATTCTCAAACGTTATTATAGATCCTTTGTTCCCATAAGAATAGTATATTAGTTATAATACCTTGTTTACCTAGATAACAATAGTGCATTCTCTCAAGTTATATGATATGATCTACTTCTGATACCCATTGAACTAGTGTGGGTATCTTTTGCGTCTTCCACAGTCTGGGGATCAGCCTCTTAGCACATGTCAGCATTAGGATAAGCAGTTTCTTACGATAGATACAAGAAAGACATGGAATGTGGTTAAGGAGAATAATGTGTGGGGTGAGGGAAATATCTATACCCAAAATGCTGTTAATATTTAGTTCTATCTGTTGCCAAAATTCAACAAGACTCGGGCAGGACCACCATATATGGGTCATGGTACCCACTTCTCCGCATCTTCTCCAGCAGCTGGAGGAAGCTGTCGGATACATAACTCGTAGGCATTGTGGTGTTAAATACCATCAGGCTATTATTTTATAGTTCAGCTTGGACATAATCAGGGAGGTGGAGGAGGAGTGAGTGAGGCGGAAACAGCTTTTCCAGTCCTCAACACCTAGATCTCCCAATAACTCACCGGTCCACTTCGTCAAGTATGTGGGACGCTTTTCTGGAAAAGAACTTCTAAGGATTTTATATATCATAGAAAGATGTGCTTTTTTAATATTCGGGTTAACACAAAGCTGTTCAAAGGGATCTAGTGGTCTTAATAATCCTTTATAATGTGGGCTATTATTGATGACATGCCTGATTTGTAGATATGCGTACCAACTGTGGAATGGAGACCCTAGCTCATCATTAAGCAAAATTCTGTCTTTGACTCCAGAAGGGTCAGTGATTAAGTATATTGGAAGGTTTTGTAAGAGCTTATTTGCATTGGTATGGGTAAAAAGACTATGTTTCATAAACAAGTGATTGCGAAGTAATGGGGTTAAGGGGGATATTGTAGTGGACACTCTTTTCACGTGAGAAATCACATAGTCCCATGTCTCAAGAGTGGCCCTGACATAGTCATTCTGCTGTAACATATGAGGCCTGGAATCCTTGGGGAGCCAAGGTATATCTCTCATATGCTTAACCTGGGATAAATGGCTCTCTATTTGTATCCATAGATTCGAAGGGGGTGAATGGTTCCAAGAAACTATTCTTGCTAAATGTGCTGCTCTGTAGTAATTCACTATATTAGGGACATTAACACCTCCATCTTCTTTACTGAGATATAAAGTGTACTGAGCGATTCTAGGGTGCTTATAGGACCATATGAAGGAATGTATCAACTTTTGTTGTGTCATAAGGTAGGATTTGGGTAGGGCCATCAGTAGTGCTTGGAAAAGGTATAAGTATTTAGGTATTATCATTTTCACCGTGTTTATCCTACCTAGCCATGATAAATGTCCCTGCCTGTGCCAAAACTCCAACAAGTTTTTAATGCTTAATTGGAGAGCGATAAAATTATCATAAAATAGCTAACGAAGAACTTTTGGAATTGTCAGAACTAAGTATTTAATCTTGTCTGTGATGTTGAATTTCGTGTGTTGCGCTACATTTCCTATTTCCTGAGATGTCAGGTTAATCAGCATCAACCCAGATTTCTCCATGTTGATAGAGAAATTGGAGACTTGTTTATAGCTCTCCAGTGTCTTGATTAAAGCGGGTAAAGTAGTTGTTGGTGATTATAAAGTAAGAATCACATCATCTGCGAACAAAAGGCATTTCTGAGTGATGTCACCATATTCTAAGCCTTGTATATTTGGGTTATTTCTAATTTGTAGCACTAATATTTCTACTGTAAGGGCAAATAATAACGGCGAAAGCGGGCAGCCTTGACGCGTGCCATTGGAAATGGAAAAAGACTGGGATATAGCATTATTTATTTTAACTTTTGCACTGGGTTTATGGTATAGGGCTTGTACTCTGATGATAAATGTTTTAGAGAAGCCGAATTTTGACAGGATGTTGCACATAAACTGCCAATCCACCCTGTCAAAAGCTTTCTCCGCATCGGTGGAAAGTAAGATTAAAGGAGTGTGATTTTCATAGGCATACTTAAAAGTGTGTAGTAATCTTACAGTGTTATATTTTGCCTCTTGACCTCTAATAAAGCCTACTTGGTCAGGGTGAATAACTTTATGTAGGACTGTGTTCATACGATTTGCGAGGATTTTGGCATATATTTTCATATCTATGTTTATAAGCAATATGGGTCTATATTACCTACGAGGTCTTTTGCTTTAACTGGTTTTGGGACAACCATAATTAATGCCTCTAATAGAGAACTAGGAAGGGTATTACCCCGATCAATGTCTGTAAAAAGCAAATGCAGATGTGGGTTTATCTGCTCCTATAGGAGCTGGTAGAATTTTGATGTGAGGCCATCTGGGCCTGGGGACTTGCCATTTGGTAGTGATTTTATTACAGATTTTATGTCATGTAGGGTGATAGAAGAGTCTAAACACTTGCCTGTCTTACTCAGTGATATAGGGGGTTTCTACTATTGCTAAATATGCTTCTAAGTTTCCCATCTTATCTGGCACTGTAGTGTTCTTTATATTATATAAGTTTGTATAATAGGAGACAAATGAATTCGTTATCCCCTCATTTGTGGATGTAACTTCTCCAGAGGTTTGTCTGAGAGATCTAATAAATGTAGAGTACTTTTGCTTTTTAAGTGATCCGGCTAAAAGACGGCCTGCCTTATTACTTTCTACAAAAAAATTTAGATTTAGTAGTCAAGGCTCACATATGTGCTTTTTGTATGAGAAATTTGTTAAGACTCTCTCTTGCTTCAGTTAATTTAGAAAGTTTTGGGACAGATGTTGGGTCTGCTTTGTGAATGGCCTCTTGAGCAACTAGGTCATTTGTTAAAGAGGAGAATTTGGTTGCTTGGAGTTTACGTTGTTTAGCAATATGTTTTATTAATACCCCACAAATATAACATTTGTATGCCTCCCAATTATTCGCGTACAAAGTGTCCTCAGGTTTATTTAGGGAAATGTATTCCTCTGAGAATTTTTTAATTTCATCTACTGTTTCTTGACTTGTAAGTATGGAGTCGTTGAGTCTCCAATTAAATGTGTTGTGGGTTTTGCTAGACCATCTGAATATAGTGGACATCATACTATGGTCAGACCAGGAGGTGTGAGATATCTTTGAGTGTATAAGATTTGATAGGAGTGTCTGATTACAAAGGATGTCTAACCTGGAATATGAATGTTGCGGATGGGAGAAGAAGGTATAATCTCTCTTGTTTGTATGTACTATTCTCCAAGTATCAAACAAGTTAATAGATTGGAGGGCTTTGCAATTATTCTTCAGGATGTTGTTACGCAGATATGATTTCCCAGTGGATGTGTCTAGTGCTGGGTTCATAGGGAAATTGAAATCTCCCCCTAGTACAATCGGACCTTTAGCAATGTCTAACATTGTGTTGACCAGGGACTTAAAAAAATGGGGAGTGGGTTTATTGGGAGCATAAATGTTGGCTAGGGTAACTGGAGTGCCATAACATAATCCAACTAGAATTATGATCCTACCTTCTTTATCTGTATATTTTTGTAGGAGTTCAAAGGGTGTGTTGTGCCCAAAGGAGATGCTTACTCCATTTTTCCTATGGGGCCCGAGCTACAGTAATGCTTATCAAAGTATCTCATGGAGAGTACAGGTTCATTATTCTTTTTAAAATGGGTTTCCTGGGTCATGACAATGTCTATTTTCCTTTTATAAAAGTCGTGATAAGCTATCGAGCGCTTTTCCGCTGAGAGTGTACCTGCTTTTTTATAAGATGACTGGGTCATTGCGGACAAGAGTTTTTGTTGTAGTTATATAAGAGAGCTAGAGTAATTTGGCTAGAATACTGGGATGAGTTAGGGCAATCTGGTTAGGATATTAGGATAATCAGGTATTGGGGAATAAATAATATAAGAAGCAATTTGGAGTGGATAATAATGATAAAGGGGAAAAGTTCTGCTCAAATCTTACCAAGTCCAGAGGTCGTGACAGTATGAAGACCACACAAGTCCGGACTTCGTATTAATGGAGAACTTGGGAGCTTTTTTACAAACCGGTCGTCAAAATTATTCAAAATTTAGGTATGTTATTTATCTATTTAGTGAAGATATCTTGTCTCTTAGTAGTAATATATAGTATATTAATTCATGAGACATTACTATTGTCTTCAGAAGGTCTGCATAACTATCTTTGTCTTTGTTGTATTTTCAGACCCGTGGAGCCAATAAAATGCTAATAGTGGAGTTGTACATTTTCTACATACAAGTGCGTTAATATAACAGTGACATTTCCCTGCTATAGAAAGACCTCTAATTCTTAAAGTATAGCTAAATACAAGGCATACGACCTAGGGCTTACAGAAATCAAACACCTCATATTAAGTAAAACCTATCTTATCACAGGAATCACATTAGCATCCTCGTATATACCTATTATGTGAATTTTTGTTGGGACTCAGTGTTGGTCAGCTGGGCAGTAAATAAGGGCCTGATAAACAGCCTATACTACGAATGGGTATATGATCACTTTGTCGTGCCACTTCACTAGGTAACTGAGTGAAAACAGGTAATGCAAAGTGACCAATTGTGAAAGCTTTGATTCATACTATTACAAATTATATGACTAAGACTAAGAGTGTGTTTGTGTAGAGTTTTAGGTAATATAGCTATTTAAATACTTACGGCAACCATTTAACCACTTTTACCTTGAAAAGTCAGCATTTAAATTCAAAGCCTAAAAATAACTATACAAAAATACATTTAACATCAACAATCTGAAAGCATTAGAACTTAAACTGACAAACTATACACTCAATAAGTTGAGGGTAAACCTGAGTCTTTTAGCGTATAGAAGAATTAGTTTCTTCATTTTGAATGTCTACGTTCCACCTTTCACATAGGTGTATTAGAAAAGATACAAGACCCAGGACTACAAGCAGATAGCCTGTAATTACTGGGCACCTAAAAGAGAAATAAGGTGATTAGTCATAGTTACTCATCCAGGAGATCCCATGTCCATATTTTCGTTATTGGACTGAGGCACTGGTCTGCGTTTATTTTGCTTGGATGATATGTCAGGTCCAGGACGTCTTTGGAGTTTAGGGCTGTCTTGTAAATTCTGCTGCTTGTGAGATGGATGGGATTGTCCTTTACCAGGTTGTGGAATATTCATCAGGTTACAAAATTTGTCTTTGTCAGACAGAGAAGTGCACTCTATTTTTTTGCTGTTTCTCATTGCTATCACTGATGTAGGGAAACCCCATCTATAGGGGATATGTAGAGAACGCAAATGAGAATCTAGAATTTGGTAGTCTCTCCTTTTTTGTAATGTTCTTAGGGAAAGATCCTGGTATATTTGAATTTTATGTCCTTGAAAACTTATTGCTTGTCTCTTCCTGGTTATGTTATAAATCTCCTCTTTTTGCCTATAGTTTTGGAAATTAACTACAATGTCTCTTGGTGGAGAGTCATCTGGTGGCTTTGGCCGTAAAGCTTGGTGCGCTCTGTCAAGTGGAATAGTATTATTGTCTGCTGTGTTAGCTCCTAGTATCTCGGCAAACAAGGCTTGTAGGCAGTCCTGGATTTCGTTATTCAAGACTGTTTCCGGAGCACCTCGAAAGAAGGGATTACTTCTTCTAGAACGATTTTCTAGATCATCTATCTTGTCTTCTAACTTAACTATATGTTGATTTTGTTGTGATTGATTGTATACAAGGCTCACAATCTTTTGCGATACTACGTATTCATGCTCCTCTAAAGAGTCAACTCTATGGCCCAGGTCATTGATCTCCTTCTTCAAGTCAGCACATTCGTCCTTAATACAGGATTTAACCTGTTCAATCAAGGCTTCCATAGCTTTGTATGTAATTGGGGTATCTTCATTGTGCTCTTGTGCTGTAGGAGACAGGCAGTTGGTTATTGACTGATGTGTCTTCTTGACCATCTTCAGTATGATTCTGCAGAGGATCAACGTCCTTTTTGTTAGTTGATTGGTCTGCTTGTTTAAAGAAAGCATGTACAGCACCGTGGCTGGTCTGTGATGGTTTTTATAATTTGTCCTGCCGTGGATTCCTTCTTTGCGACATATTTGCAGTTAGATGTATTTTCCCTGTAAGGACTGCTTATCTTCAATCCACAGGCACTGTTACCTCCAGGGGATTTTACCTGCACAGGACGATCTTGGAAAAGGGCAAATGGGGTATGACCCGTCACAAGTCTATGTAATGGGAAAGGGGATGGGGGTACGTGCTTATGTAGGCTGGGGACTAGGTGCAGTAGTTTGTACCAGTAGCTCTATGAGGACATTTGCAATATAAGCCAGGCTCTAAGTGAATAGTATAGATCACCTCCTATGCAGTAGAATATGAGAAGTACATATATAGCTCTCAGGTTATTTAGGTGACTGCCTATGAGTTGTATCGTTACAGAAATAACAGTTCAGTGAGCAATTGTATTGAACACTCTATGCTTATTAGCCCTTTGTAAGGTATTTGTAGCACAATGGTTATAATGATGAAGCTTATCTTGTTCGTTCACCTATTTCTGTCTCCCAATATGAGCAAGAGCCGTCACTGTAAGATCTCTTCAGATGTTAAAAAGGCGCCATTTTATTTCAAATGGGCATCATAGCCGAGTGAGTTGTGAAGTTCATTAACTACTTGTTTTTGCTTGAGTTGGTAATGTGAGCGTTACTTCTCATATATAGCCTTCTTTAAAGTTAATGTTGCCAAAGGAAGTTCACCTTTATATTAAAAATTATTTGCAAACAGGCGAGTATTTAGTGCAGTGTGTCTGTGTTAATTATGCCTTACCGGTTAGCCGTTATAGCAGGGAGGAAGACGTGCTGCCGTAGTAGTCGTGTTTGGTAGCCGATGTTGGTCTCAGCTTGTGACAGTTACCTCTCGCATCCAGGTGCAGAGGTAACTGCTTGGTCGCCCTTATTATTTCATATGCGACACAGCCGTTGTAGGCCTCAATCCTGTCACCCTGTTACGGTGTCGGCGCAGCCACCCAGCATACACAGAGAGTTGCTTCAACTTGAGTATAGGATCTGTAGGCTAAGCTCTTCACTTCCAATGATTGTTTTAAATATACATTAGTGTTGTAGGTAATTAAGACACCCGGTCTGTATACGGAGCCTCAATGCAATGCGGCCATCATGGTCGGCTGCTCACTCTGCCCCCCCATTAATATGTCCTCCTTATTTATTAACTTTTCTGATGGTAGGAAGTTCAAAGATGAATGAAACAATATAGACAACCATCTTTTCTTTAGAAAATGGGCAATGGCATCATTCTTATTATTTTGAGAAAACACTTTATTTAGATGTACAAAAGGGAGGAATGCCAGGACTATTGGGTGTCCTGTAGTTTTTAAATGTTGCACCTGTCTAAGTGGTATTTCATATAACATACTATTATGGGGAAAGTGGTATCTCCTTAGGAGATCTGTTGTTCTGATTATCCAATATTAGTATATGTGAGAATTCTAAGAAGATTATACCGCATAGGAGTTGACACACAGCAGTTCCTGAGTACAATCTACCTAATACGGTGCATTCCTGCATCTGGGTAAACAAAGGTTCAATGCTGAGGTTTAATTCATACCGGCATATGTAACTTATTTAACTTGTGACACACAGTAGGATTAAATTGTGTCCCAGAGCACACAGCAATACAATTTTGTATGATCTATTCCCAGTGATATAACTCATAGGGGTGCATGAGGGCGTATTTAATTTAGCTGATCTAGGAGATCCATGTATTAACACATAGTTCATCAAAGTGCTCCGTGGCGAGCTTTATTGTTAACTTCTTTCCCAAGTACTACAAGTTTGTGGAGGTTGTTCACAATCCAATATTTAGGCACATGTAACTTCCTCATAATTAATGTGAATTGACACAATATTAATGGTTAGCATTATGTTTATACAATAACTTGATATGTTAGATAATTGGCAACACTTGTGTTACCGGTTAGAAACATAAGCTTTATCTCAGACTGCACATAGATCTGTATATATCACGGCCAATACGTATCTTTAACCTGAGGAGGAAATCTCTGAAGCGTGACTTAAGGGCACACACAAACTATTCATAAGCAACTTGTATATAGATGCAAATTACGAACAAATGCACATGATATTGTACTCAGACATAACAATATTTCAGGTGACATCTTATTAGATAAACAATAGTGGCCATATATACTAAGAGTAGTATGCTCATGTGGAAGTTGTTTAGAATTTCACGATCCGTGCATATGGTATGCAACTTAATTGTTTTTTGGTGGCAATTTATACATAGTTAGCTGCCTGTTTATGGTTACATAGTATCTCAATATTTTGAATATACGGTAACGTCTATGTTGACATTTTTATATATGCACGCTTCATTTCAGACTCAATAATAGGCTGTATACATAACGGCCAATATACATCCTTAATCTGTGGAGAATAGCATTTCAGCGTGATGCAGGGGCACACTAACTACCCTCAATTTCACTAAACACTAATGTAAATTATTAATAATCTATAAGGAACTACATTTAGCCCCAATACCAATTGGTGCAATATTTTATTGTACAATGTATAGTGGTACTAATATATAAGCGGACCTTTTGAGTAGGTGCTCTTCTGGGAATCGATTGTTATTACAAGTAAATATATGGTGTCATCACAATTAGGGAATACATTCATGAGTATGCTAAATGGTAGATTTGTTTCTCCTTTTCAGGGATCACAGTCCACAACAGATAATATATATACCTTTACTGTTAAGATTTGCCACTAATCCCCTTATTATCAACAACAATAAGTTGAAATATGTATTTGTAATTCTCTACTATATGTATCACAATTGTTTGGAATCCTCTTTAACCCCTTAATGACAACTGACGTACCAGGTACGTCATGCAAAAACAACCAGTTAATGACAATAGACGTACCTGGTACGTCAGTTGTCTAACAGAGTGCTGGAAGCGATCGCAATCGCTTCCAGCAGCTCTGAGGGTATTGCAGTGATGCCTCCATATTGAGGCATCCTGCAATACCTTTTTAGAAGACTCCGATGCAGAGAGAGCCACTCTGTGGCCCTCTCTGCACCATTAGCGATGGTGCCGGTTCGTTGGTGGGTGGGAGCGTAACAGGGAGGCGGGTGGGCGGCCCATCGCTACCCGGCATCCGGTTCCTAGAAGTGCAATGTGCACGCCGGGTGCCGGGAGCGTGCGGGGGGCGCGCGTGCGCGTGTGTGTGTGCGCGTGCGCGCGCATTAGCTGGCCACTGACACCAATGAGGAGGGAAGAGGGGGGGAAAAAAGATTTTAAAAAAAACGTAATATAAAAGGATCTGGGAGGGGGATAGGGGTATTGTGGGGGGCTGCTACACTACAAAAAACATAAAAAATTGCAAAAGAGGAAAAAATACTTTTGTTTTTGGGGCAAATTGGGTACTGGCAGACAGCTGCCAGTACCCAAGATGGCGGCAATTAGATAGGGGAGAGGGTTAGAGAGCTGGGGGGGGGGGATCATGGAGGTTGGGGCTAAGGCAGGAGTCCATCACAGCTAAAATATTTAATTTTTTTATAAAAAAAAAAAAAACTCCTTTTATTTAGTACTGGCAGACTTTCTGCCAGTACTTAAGATGGCGGGGACAATTGTGGGGTGGGGGAGGGAAGAGAGCTGTTTGGGAGGGATCAGGGGGTGGGATGTGTCAGGTGGGAGGCTGATCTCTACCCTAAAGCTAAAATTAACCCTGCAAGCTCCCTACAACCTACCTAATTAACCCCTTCACTGCTGGGCATAATTTACGTGTGGTGCGCAGCAGCATTTAGCGGCCTTCTAATTACCAAAAAGCAATGTCAAAGCCATATAAGTCTGCTATTTCTGAACAAAGGGGATCCCAAAGAAGCCTTTACAACAATTTGTGCCATAATAGCACAAGCTGTTTGTAAATACTTTCAGTGAGAAGCCTAAAATTGTGAAAAATGAATTTTTTTTTATAATTTGCTCGCTTTTGGCGGTGAAATGGTGGCATGAAATATATCAAAATGGGCCTAGATCAATACTTCGGGTTGTCTACTACACTACACTAAAGCTAAAATTAACCCTACAAGCTCCCTAATTAACCCCTTCACTGCTGGGCATAAAACACGTGTGGTGCACAGCGCCATTTAGCGGCCTTCTAATTACCAAAAAGCAACCCCAAAGCCATATAAGTCTGCTATTTCTGAACAAAGGGGATCTCAAAGAAGCATTTACAACCATTTGTGCCTTAATTGCAGAAGCTGTTTGTAAATAATTTCAGTGGGAAACCTAAAGTTTGTGACAAAATTTGTGAAAATGTTAACTTTTTTTTTTATTTGATCGCATTTGGCGGTTAAATGGTGGCATGAAATATACCAAAATGGACCTAGATCAATACTTTGGGATGTCTTCTAAAAAAAAATATATACATGTCAAGGGTTATTCAGGTTTTCCTGACAGATATCAGGGTTCCAATGTAACTAGCACTAATTTTGAAAAAAAGTGGTTTGGAAATAGCAAAGTGCTACTTGTATTTATTGCCCTATAATTTGCAAAAAAAGTAAACAACATGTAAACATTGGGTATTTCTAAACTCAGGACAAAATTTAGAAACTATTTAGCATGGGTGTTTTTTGGTGATTGTAGATGTGTAACAGATTTTGGGGGTCAAAGTTAGAAAAAGTGTGTTTTTTTTCCATTTTTTCCTCATATTTTATAATTTTTTTATAGGAAATTATAAGATATGATGAAAATAATGGTATCTTTAGAAATTCCATTTAATGGCGAGAAAAACTGTATATAATATGTGTGGGTAAAGTAAATGAATAAGAGGAAAATTACAGCTAAACACAAACACAGCAGAAATGTAAAAATAGCCTTTGTCATTAAGGGTAAGAAAATTGAAAAATGGTCTGGTCATTAAGGGGTTAACTTGGTGCAACTGTTTTTATTGTGTTACCCATTTTAAATAAAACTACTAAAGTTTATATATTTTAAAACCTATATATACTAAGCCCATACATATGAGGGTAGAGTGCTATTCTGAGTAGTATCCTATCCAGCTCCCTTGCTGGAATTGTTTCTGTAACCATCTTTTCTTTGTCTGTAGTGGCATGAAAGTGAGTGGGGAATTGCCTAGACCAGTATTCAGGGATATGATTTTTCTCAAACTGTGTTTCCTGTAAGCATATTATTTTAGCCCATAGTTTGTTGTATTGATTCATGGCCTTCCTCCATTTTACATCAGAGTTTAGGCCCCTCACATTGTGGGACAGTAAAATAATATTAGGAGCAGTCATTGTCTTGGCCTAATAAAATGAGGGGTACATAACCATCTACAGTGTTTGCAATACAAATACAAGAACCAACTCTGCTCCTGAATTCCTGATTATTGAAAGATTACCTTTAGGAATCCAGCCACATAATGATCACCTAGATATGTCTATCGTCCAATGGGGTAGGCATCATTAGAAGTAAAAAATAAGTAAAGAAAGAAATAGACTGAAACAGATAATCAACATATTCATAAGAATAAGAAAAAAATGAAATAAGAAAAATCTTAAGCACCTTAAATATAATTAACTTTATTTGGGTAATCTTCAGAATGGAAATGTCAATTCCCATGATGCTATTAACTGTGGTACCTATGGGGAAGTGATATCTTATTAGGATAAGAGAGTCGAATCGTAACGGTATCCCAACATCCCCTTCCAAGTACTAACATTTTAATTGCCTGTAAAAGAGTAAATCATTAACCCAACAGTAACTATTTAAGGGAAATAAAGAACCTAAGAGAACATTATATTTTAAAGGGAATCTTGCAGTGCCTCAATACATACATATATAACTTAATGTTTAGAAGCAGGGTAGTATGCATCCATCTGTTGGAGCTGGTATTAGAGATCAAGATCAAATAATCTTAATATAGAGCCAATCGTATTTGATCGGCTTGATTTTCGGTGATGTCTGTCCGCCTGCTCAGAGCAGGCGGACAGGGTTATGGAGCAGCGGTCTTTAGACTGCACCTTCATAACAGTTGTTTCTGGCCTACAAGCTCCACCCGGAGCTTGATAAATGGGCCACCATGAGTATTCAAAAAGAATCTCCTTGAGAATGAGTTTCTCATATGTTCTTTTGTCTTTTATTTGATACTTAAGCCTATCTTGATTTCTGTGATTTTAGCTTTATCAAGCGAGATCCTGAGGGCTCTTATGTCTGTGTGAATGTTGATAGATCTGGAGTGTCCATACCAAGTGCTCTACAGGCATCTGGAATCTTGTGTTTTTCTCTTATAGTGTTGATTGTATTGTCTTTATTAATATGCAGAACAAAGGGGAATACCCATCTGTATTGGATTTGTTGTTTACAAAGTAATGATGTTAGAGGTACACTGCAGGTTTGCAGAGTTCTAGTACTTAAGTCCTGGTAGAATTGAATCATGTTCCTTTGAAACTTAAAAGTAGTTTGTCTTATTAAATTTTCTCCCATGATTGTAGTAAAGAGTTGTTGTAAATAAGAAAGCAGGTTGTCAGCTTTAATGGTTTCAGGAATACCTTTGAGTCGGATATTACAATGGCGGCTTCTATTTTCCATATCTTCCAGCATGTCCATCAGTTCAGACACAATTTGTTGTTGTTGAGAAACCTGCTTTTTGTTATTTGAACATCTTCCACAAGATTGTCTCTTCTAAATACTTCACTCTAGTACTCAGATCTAAGATTTATTTTTTAATGTCCGCAAAAATAGCTGCATCAGAGTGATGAATGGTTTCAATTTTCTCCTAAAGCCTATCAAAGCTATTGGGGATGTCTTGATCTCATGTGTCTTTTGGGACGCAGTAAACCATAAAATATGGTTTAAAAACAAATCTAAGGTGCTATTCGACTAGGCATGCCATATACTTGACCCATTACAGGACATAAAACAAATCACAATATATAAAATGAAATAAAATTTTTTTCAAAATTATAAAAAAAAAATGTTGTGAACAAAAAGTCTTAAAAGTCCAACAGACTATATGCTGTATAAATATAAACACCACAAGTTAGCTCCTCCTCATGCTGGTTGGTCTGACAAAGGGCTCTCTGGAAATGAAAGAAGAAAGGTGCCTCATGGTGAAGAAAGTTTCAACACATATTGATCAGAATAAAAATTCCCAAAATGGTACTCATAATGAATAAAGCACTATGGATAAGTGCTAATAGAGGAAGCTGGATCTCAACAGTCTCCAGCTGACTGGCCACCTGGGCTTCACAGGCAATCAGGATCCCTCTCAGTGCAGGGTTGACTGGCCTCTTGTGCTTGGTAGACAGTCTGGGATCCACTTAGTTGTAAGGGTTTAAAATATTCCCTATGAGTCTGAATCAATCTGAGGTTTTAGAGAGGAAGCTGCACTAAATAAAAATTAAAACCTTTTATTCTGTCATGTTAGTAAGACATGCAATGCATTTCTCAGACATGCAGACATGCAATGCGTTTCTCAGACATGCAGGTCCGTTTCATCAGGCATACTAAAACAATGCAGTGTCTCTCTAATTATTGACCATATAATAGGCTGACCATATTTCCTTTAGACAAAAACGGGACATTGAGATGTCAAAAATTGGATGGGGTTAATATTCTTTATTCATAGGAAAAAAGTAAGATTTTAACAAAAGTTAACTTTTATGACATGAATATAAACTATTGAGCCAACAATTATCCTTAGCTGAGTTGCCCAAAATCATTGTTACATGGTGGAAGAACTGAGAAAAATGTGGAAATAGTTACTTGATAATGATAACCGTTACTTATAAAGTCTGTAGAACCAGCACTGCAGCAGCGTAATAAGTAAACTGCAAAATAAAAAATAAATAAATTACCATCATAGTTTAGTTCTAAACAACATGAAAAATTACTTTTTTTTATTTTGTTTTATTTTGCAGTTTACATAAGAGTCAATTGTAAGCAGTAAGAAAAGAGTGTGAAAGGTTGAAATAGTAAGCAATTTAGTAAGCATAATTAATGACAATTAAATTGATTGACAGGCACAGACACTGGTCTTACCTTGGCCATGCACAATTTTTGCAGAACTTGGACAGTTGATCTACTTGATCACTATGTTTGTATGTTCACACTGTGACACAAGAAGATGGCAAGAATTATCTCTCTGGTGATGGTCAGCCGCTAATTCGGATAATGGCAGAGGCAGATGATCATCACATCAGATGATGACAGATCTAGTCCGACTCCTGTCTTTACTAGGCACTAGCTAGTATTTCTAACTTCCCTTTCATGACCAGTCTATCTCCTCAGCTCAGTCTGACAGCTCACAACTGAGTACTGACCTGCTGTCACTTGCTTTCAATGATCACGATGATTTTAGTAAGTGATGTGTGTGCTAAAAAATGACACTTGCGCTAGCCGCAAGGTCTGATAACCCTCAAAACGGGACAAAATTAAAGAAACGACGGGACAGGGGAAGAAACATAAAATAATGGTACTGTCCCTTTCAAAACGGGACGTATGGTCAGCCTACCATATAAGGAACCATTGTCATGGTAACTCATGCAGCTGTGGTTAATAGCATAGTGACCCAAAGCCATTCCATCTAAACAATGCTGGTAAAAAAACAGATATATATAACACACAACCCCCAAAACTAAACATTACATAATTAATTCTTAATCCATTCGAATGTTAGTTCCTGAGATCCACCTGTGTGGTTTAGTTTTGTAATCACGTGACCGCCGGTTGGACTCCCAGCTCAAAAGGGCTATGATTGGTCCACTCTCGTGTGTAATATGTCAAATGACTGTTGGGCCCAATATGATGATGGGAATTGTAGTTTGTATAGGATCTATATTGCCTGTGAATCAAAAGATATTAATATAACAGTCCCCACCTCTGCATTGGGCCTATAGAAATTTGTTACTATATTATACCTAATTCTGATTGGGTCATTATCGGAATCGTTATTCTGAAATGCTTAGTTAATTCAAGGTGCCCCTGTTGGGAGCAAAACAGATTGCAAATCTTTATTATTTTCTAATTTATAACAAAAATGAGGATTAAAACGGAAAATCAACACCAGAATTTTTGTTGCTTAAAATGATATTACCCATTCCCCAGATTTGCAAAACCAATAGTTATAATAATACACATTTTACCTCTGAAATTACCTTGTATCTATGCCTCTGCAAACTGCCCCCTTATTTCAGTTCTTTTCATAGACTTGCATTTTAGCCAATCAGTGCTGACTCCTAGATAACTTCCCATGTGTGAGCTCACTTTTATCTATATGACACACATGAACTAATGCCCTTTAGTGATAAAAAAAACTTTCAAAATGCATTCAGATTAGAGGCGGCCTTCAAGGTCTAAGAAATTAGCATATGAGCCTACCTAGGTTTAGTTTCAATTAAGAATACCAAGAGAACAAAGCAACATTGGTGATAAAAGTATATTGGAAAGTTGTTTAAAATTACATGCCCTATTTGAATCATGAAAGTTTATTTTGGACTTGACTGTACCTTTAATAAGGTGAAAGCAATGAGACAAATGATAATATTAAATGTCATTGTAAATAAATAAGCTAAGGAATTGTATTAGCCTCACTTTTCTAAAATAAAGTCTTAATGTGAATGATTGAAACTTTGCTAATAGAATAAAGAACTGGTGAATAACCTGAATAGGAGAATGTAAAAATATAAAACATGATGGTCATATTTGGTATGTGTGAGTATACGTGAATGTAGATGATTCTATTAGTTGCTGGGAGAAAAATGTGCTGTCAAGGGGATGTGAGTGAGATGTGACTGTGCACTATAAAGCAATAAATTCAGAACACAGAGAAAAAACACAGACTTTTACACTCAACTGCTTCAATTGCCCTCTAACTTACTACAGCTTGATTTCAGACACATTCTCTCTCAGAACACAGAGAAAAAACACACAGCTAGATTTAGAGTTTTGTCGGTAACGACCCGCGTAGCTAACGCTGGCTTTTTTTCCCCCGCACCTTTTAAATACCGCTGGTATTTAGAGTTTACAGAAAGGCTGCGTTAGGCTCCAAAAAGGGAGCGTAGAGCATAATTTACCGCCACTGCAACTCTCAATACCAGCGGTGCTTACAGACGCGGCCAGCTTCAAAAACGTGCTCGTGCACGATTCCCCCATAGGAAACAATGGGGCAGTTTGAGCTGAAAAAAAACCTAACACCTGCAAAAAAGCAGCGTTCCGCTCCTAACGCATTCCCATTGTTTCCTATGGGGAAACACTTCCTAAGTCTGCACCTAAAACTCTAACATGTACCCCGAGTCTAAACACCCCTAACCTTACACTTATTAACCCCTAATCTGCCGACCCCGCTATCGCTGACCCCTGCATATTTTTTTAACCCCTAATCTGCCGCCCCCAACGTCGCCTCCACCTACCTACAATTATTAACCCCTAATCTGCCGACCGGACCTCGCCGCTACTCTAATAAATGTATTAACCCCTAAAGCTAAGTCTAACCCTAACCCTAACACCTCCCTAAGTTAAATATAATTTTTATCTAACGAAATAAAATAATTCTTATTAAATAAATTATTCCTATTTAAAGCTAAATACTTACCTGTAAAATAAATCCTAATATAGCTACAATATAAATTATAATTATATTGTAGCTATTTTAGGATTAATATTTATTTTACAGGCAACTTTGTATTTATTTTAACCAGGTACAATAGCTATTAAATAGTTAAGAACTATTTAATAGTTACCTAGTTAAAATAATTACAAAATTACCTGTAAAATAAATATTAATCCTAAAATAGCTACAATATAATTATAATTTATATTGTAGCTATATTAGGATTTATTTTACAGGTAAGTATTTAGCTTTAAATAGGAATAATTTATTTAATAAGAGTTAATTTATTTCGTTAGATTTAAATTATATTTAACTTAGGGGGGTGTTAGGGTTAGGGTTAGACTTAGCTTTAGGGGTTAATACATTTATTAGAGTAGCGGTGAGGTCTGGTCGGCAAATTAGGGGTTAATAATTGCAGGTAGGTGGAGGCGACATTGGGGGCGGCAGATTAGGGGTTAATAAATATAATATAGGGGTCGGCGATGTTAGGGGCAGCAGATTAGGGGTACATAGGGATAATGTAGGTGGTGGTGGTGTGCGGTCGGCAGATTAGGGGTTAAAACATTTTATTAGAGTGGCGGCGATGTGGGGGGACCTCGGTTTAGGGGTACATAGGTAATTTATGGGTGTTAGTGTACTTTAGAGCACAGTAGTTAAGAGCTTTATGAACCGGCGTTAGCCCAGAAAGCTCTTAACTCCTGGCTTTTTTCTGCGGCTGGAGTTTTGTCGTTAGATTTCTAATGCTCACTTCAGCCAAGACTCTAAATACCAGCGTTAGAAAGATTCCATTGAAAAGATAGGATACGCAATTGACGTAAGGGGATCTGCGGTATGGAAAAGTCGCAGCTGGAAAGTGAGCGTTAGACCCTTTTCCTGACT
This sequence comes from Bombina bombina, assembly GCF_027579735.1. Classification (NCBI taxonomy): domain Eukaryota; kingdom Metazoa; phylum Chordata; class Amphibia; order Anura; family Bombinatoridae; genus Bombina; species Bombina bombina. The sequence goes on along the minus strand of NC_069505.1, from coordinate 85,070,292 downwards.
ACCAGCGGTAGCCCAAAACCAGCGTTAGGAGCCTCTAATGCTGTTTTTGACGGCTAACGCCAAACTCTATATCTAGGCGACAGACTTTTACACTCAACTGCTTCAATTGCCCTCTTACATACTACAGCTTGATTTCAGACACATTCTCTCTCAGAACACAGAGAAAAAACACAGACTTTTACACTCAACTGCTTCAATTGCCCTCTAACTTACAACAGGTAGCCTTCTGGAAAACAGCTTCATTATATTTTACCTACTAAGTTGTTTTATTGTATATGTTTGTATATTTAGTGATAATTCCTTTTGTTTTGTTTTTATTTTAAATGTATATATTACAGGCTGTGCTAGACATAATTTGCATACCTCTAGCTCATTGCACATCTTATCAACTTTGTCTGCCATTTTGATAAGTTAGTTTAAGCAGCTCTTGTCCATTTATCTGTCTATTTGTTTTAATGGTTTTATTTCACCCCTTGTATGTCTGTCTTATCTCTTTAATATTTTGTTTTTTGTGTTTTTTTCATGTTGTTTTTTTTGTTTCTGCATGATTGACCCTTAGCTTAAAATGTCCATAAATGTACCCTCCCACTCATTTAACACACTTTTGCTGGGCCATCATTAACCAATATATCTCTCTCCTTCAGCTTGATTTCAGCACATTATCTCTCAGAACACAGAGAAAAAACACAGACTTTTACACTCAACTGCTTCAATTGCCCTCTAACTTACTACAGGTAGCCTTCTGGAAAACAGCTTCCCTCCCACCCTACCACTCACCCCAACCACCCACCCAAGCTCATTTCCTCATTTATAGATAGTCTCCCACAAAATTTTCACTCTCCTGAAATGACAAGTGCAAACACTGATCAGCACATCCTTCCA